>NC_070596.1:31247010-31349510 GCF_027409825.1 Scomber japonicus | reverse complement strand
TTGAATTCTTCATATTGTTGAAAAATAATTGTCTGCTCCTCCATGGTAAAGTAGTCTGCTCTGCAGGGTTTCTGCATGTTTGTGATTGGTCAGACACTGCAAACACCACCCCTTTTATGTGAGCGCGCAGAGATCCAGATAGGAAAACCCTGGGTTCAATTAGCGAGTTGATAACCAGCTTCGTAGTACCGCTTATCCTAGACTGCGAATGTCTGGGTAAGTCAACCCAGGTAACGGAGAGATATCCTAGATAGGTTAATCCAGCTTCGTAGTACAGACCCAGGCTCGCTCCATGCACTCTCCTCCCACGGAGCACTTCTTGGACACCATGACCAACAGCTGCAACGCCGAACTCGGCCAGCAAGTTGTGAGTCTCTGTAATCAGGTTGCTTCACTCTCGGACCAGCTTTCTGAGTCCCTGACAAAAAAAAAAAAAAAAAAAAAGTTTTTGATCACTCAATTCGGGGGGAGGAAGCATTGAATAAGTCGTTTTCTGTACATCAGGGACCGCGTAGCAGACTACATTGACTTCCGGGTTATTGCTGCGGGTTCAGGTTGGAACGACGCCGCGTTAAGGGGGGCATTCTATCGGGGTTTAAGTGAGGCGGTTAAGGATGAATTAGCGGCACGAGAGGAAACTGAGTCACTTCATGCCCTAATCTCCTTAGCTACTAGGATAGACTCCCGATTTAGAGAACGCAGGCGTGAAAGAGTTCACACCCCCACTAGGTCCTCCAGTAGCCCCTCCTCCTCTGACCCCGGACAGATAGTCAGGCCTCCCGTGATGTTATTCAGTCCACGAAAATCAATGCAGGGCCGGAGAGTGGGGTCCTTCTTGCTGACGAAGAAGAATCCTGCCCCCAGAGGAGATGAGGAGGGCCTGATGATGCCAGATGCTAAAGAATCCTTCATGTAGGACTCCATTGCTCCTCTCTCCGGACGTGACAGATTGTAAAGGTGGCTGGTAGGTAGAGAGGCACCGGGGATGAGATCAATGGAGCAGTCATAGGGTCTGTGCGTAGGCAGGGAAAGAGCATGATCTTTGCTGAATACTAAGGCGAGGTCATGATACAGGGAGGGAACATTGGAGAGGTTGGGAGGTGTGGGGTTCTCCGGAAGTGGAGCAACAGGAGCGGGAGGTCGAGCAGACTGGAGGCAAGTCTGGTGACACTTTAAAGACCAGTTCACTATTCTACCCTGAGACCAATCAATGTGTGGGTTGTGATGTTTTAACCAAGGGTGGTCTAGGACTACAGGAGCTTTCTGGGGGTTATTAGAGGAGAAGATTTGGCGCCTCCTCTTCCTCCTCCGCAAGTGTGGAATGAAGCCCCTGAGCCTATGCAATTAGGCAGAGCCCATCTCACCCAGGCAGAGCGCCAGCGGAGAAGTAACAAGGAGTGTTTGTACTTTGCTTGTACTTTGACACTTCATTGCCTCCTACTCTGTTTGGCCAAAAGATTAGGCTTTCCAGTGGGTGAGGAGCTGCTGGTGAGCCAAATCTTCTCCTCTAATAACCCCCAGAAAGCTCCTGTAGTCCTAGACCACCCTTGGTTAAAACATCACAACCCACACATTGATTGGTCTCAGGGTAGAATAGTGAACTGGTCTTTAAAGTGTCACCAGACTTGCCTCCAGTCTGCTCGACCTCCCGCTCCTGTTGCTCCACTTCCGGAGAACCCCACACCTCCCAACCTCTCCAATGTTCCCTCCCTGTATCATGACCTCGCCTTAGTATTCAGCAAAGATCATGCTCTTTCCCTGCCTACGCACAGACCCTATGACTGCTCCATTGATCTCATCCCCGGTGCCTCTCTACCTACCAGCCACCTTTACAATCTGTCACGTCCGGAGAGAGGAGCAATGGAGTCCTACATGAAGGATTCTTTAGCATCTGGCATCATCAGGCCCTCCTCATCTCCTCTGGGGGCAGGATTCTTCTTCGTCAGCAAGAAGGACCCCACTCTCCGGCCCTGCATTGATTTTCGTGGACTGAATAACATCACGGTGAAGAATAAATACCCTCTTCCCCTCCTGAGTTCAGCATTCGAGCCACTTCATGGAGCCACCATCTTCTCCAAGCTCGACTTGCGCAATGCGTACCCTCTGGTGAGAATTAAGAAGGGGGATGAGTGGAAGACCTCTTTCAACACCCCGCTTGGACACTTTGAATATCTAGTCATGCCATTTGGACTCACCAACACCCCTGCGGTCTTTCAGACTCTCGTGAACGATGTCCTCAGAGACTTCCTAAACCGGTTTGTGTATCTGGATGACATTCTCATTTTTTCCCATTCCCTAGAAGAACACGTCACCCACGTCCGTCAAGTACTGCAGAGACTCCTGGAGAACAGACTCTACGTGAAAGCAGAGAAATGTGAGTTTCATGTTCCCTCAGTAACTTTCTTGGGGTTTATCATTGGCAGGGGGCAGGTGGAGGCTGATCCTGTGAAAATCAAAGCGGTGGCAGAGTGGCCGGCCCCATCTTCTGTAAAACAGCTCCAGAGATTCCTGGGTTTTGCCAATTTCTACCGTCTGTTCATCAGGAACTATAGTAGTCTTGCAGCCCCTCACCAAACTCACCTCATCTAAGTCCTCCTTCCACTGGAACCCAGATGCCAAGAGAGCCTTCTCCACCCTCAAGGAGCGATTCACCTCGGCACCCATCCTGGTTCAACCCAATCCTGCCCTGCAGTTTGTTTTGGAGGTGGACGCTTCTGATGTCGGAGTTGGAGCGGTGCTGTCCCAGCATTCCCCCGAGGACCAGAAACTTCACACCTGTGCCTTCTTCTCGAAGAAACTCTCAGAGGCCGAGAAGAATTATGATGTTGGTAACCGTGAGCTACTGGCCATTAAATTGGCTCTTGAGGAGTGGAGACACTGGCTCGAGGGGGCGGAACATCCCTTCATGGTTTGGACAGTTCACAAGAATCTAGCATATATCCAATCAGCTAAGAGACTTAACTCACGTCAAGCCCATTGGGCTTTATTTTTTAATCGTTTCCAGTTCTTTATCACCTACAGACCCGGATCCAAGAACACCAAACCTGATACACTGTCCAGACGGTTTTCCTCAACAGGAGCCCCCTCGAGTCCAGCCCCCATCGTCCCTACCTCCTTGGTGTTTGGAGCCATAAGCTGGGAGATGCATGGATCCATGAGGCCCAACTGGTCGAACCGGACCCTGGTGGTGGACCACTGGATAGACTGTTTGTCCCAGCCTCCGTCAAGTCCGAAGTCCTTCAGTGGGGACATGCCTCCCGTGTTGCCTGCCACCCCGCTGTCTCTCGAACCCTCAAGCTGTTGCAACAACATTTTTGGTGGCCCAACATGGAGGCCGACACCAGGGAGTATGTGGCGGCCTGTCAAGTGTGCGCCCGGGGCAAGAACTCTAGTCGACCTCCAGCCGGTCTACTCCGTCCACTTCCTGTTCCCACTCGTCCCTGGTCCCACATAGCGGTGGACTTCGTCACTGGCCTTCCTGTTTCCCGAGGTAATTCTGTCATACTCACCATTGTTGACCGGTTCTCCAAATCTGTCCACTTCATTCCTCTTCATAAATTCCCCTCCGCCAAAGAGACTGCCGACCTGTTGGTGGTTCACGGGTTCCGGCTTCATGGAATACCAGCAGACATTGTCTCGGACCGTGGACCCCAGTTCACCTCGCATGTCTGGAGAGCTTTCTGCAAGGCTTTTGGTACTACTGTTAGCTTGTCCTCAGGCTTCCACCCCCAGACAAACAGGCAGGCAGAGCGGGCCAACCAAAACCTGGAAATGTCTCTGCGACGTGTGGCAGCCAAGGACCCCACCCTGTGGAGCGACCATCTTCCCTGGGTAGAGTATGCATATAATTCTCTATAAAGTACGGCCATTGGGATGTCGCCATTGGAATGTGCCTTGGGGTATCTGCCTCCACTTTTTCCTGTCCAGGAGACCGACATAGCGGTTCCGTCCATCCATCTACGGCGTTGCTGACGTGTTTGGAAAGAGGCCCGCTCAGCCCTGCTCCATTCCGTGGAAGCCAACCGTTGCATTGCTGACCGTCACCGTATTCCGGCCCCAGTCTACACTCCTGGACAACAGGTTTGGTTGTCCAGCAAGAATGTTCCCTTAAGGACAGAGTCCCGAAAACTAGCTCCCCGTTTCATTGGTCCCTTCAAAGTTCTGTCCATAGTGAATCCTGTCTCTGTGAAGCTGAAGCTTCCGAAGACCATGAGGGTTCATCCTGTGTTCCATGTGTCTCAACTGAAGCCCGTCCAGGATAGTCCGCTGTGTCCTACAGCCAACCCTCCCCCCCCGGGTGGTGGACAATCATCCGGCGTACACAGTCCGGCGGTTGCTGGACGTCCGTCGGCAGGGGAGGGTGGATTGGGAGGGGTACGGGCCTGAGGAGCGGGCGTGGCTTCCTCGCTCCTTCATCCTGGACCCGGTGATGGTGAGGGAGTTCCATAGACGACACCCAGACAAGCCTGGTGGGTGGCCCGGTGGCGACCGTTAAGGGGGAGGGGGTACTGTCATGAATCTGTGTTTCCTCCCCTCCCCCGTGTCTGTCTCCCTCTCAGTCAAAACCCAGTCTCTCAGCCACTCCTCGTCAGATTGTCCAGTCTCCCATGCAGAGTGTCCTCGATCGCCTGCACCCTGCTTGTGCCAGCTGGACCTGCTCCTGGGCTGCCTCCTCGCCGCCCAGCCTTGCCCTTTTGGCCCCCCATGCCTCTCTCGTCCCCTGGTTCCCCTCACAGCTCCCCGCACCACTGACCCCCCCCGCCCCCCGGCCTCAGCCTTCACCGGCTTCACCCCTCCACCCTGAGCCTCCAGTATTGCCCAATAAAGCACTGTGATCTGGTCCTTATCTCCTGTGTCTCGCGTTTGGGTCCCTCTCTCAGTTGTCATTTACAACACTGGGGCTCTAAGCAAAATTCTGCTAAGTGGTCCTAACCAATGAGCCAGCTCCCATGATACACCAGTGTTCCCACTACAATCCTCCCTCTTTTAAAACAGTTTGTACCATCTGTCATTCTAAAAATAAGAAATATAAATACAAATAAAATACAATTCATACCATAGCTCGGCTGAATATTCCTTTCTGTGAGAAATGTGCATCCATATTGCCTAACCATTTAAAAATCAATATTTAACCAATAGTCATTGCTTGCAACATCCTCCTTTAGTCCAAGGTTGTAACTAACTAAAGTTAACCTCGACTGATAACAGATTATTGTCTTGTTTTAAAATTGTGTGCAACTTATTTTTCTGCACTTCACATCAAACAAACCTTTTCTCCTGAGCACAGATGTTGCCTGATGCAGTCTGAGTTTTACTTCTATTGAAGGTAAAGCTTGCTGGTGGATTCACACAAATGCACCTTTCTTTCCAAGCTATAATTCAGGAACAAACAGTTGCTTGTTCGCGTTCATCAAATAAATACAGTATCTATGAGCACGCTTTGTAACTCAGGTGCGGACTTTGGGATGGGCGGGGCCTTTTCAGATGCACGAGGTAGTCTGTGTATAGACAGGACCGGCTCTGGTTGTGGTTTGTGCTGAGCTGCAGTGGAGGAACAGTAACACAGAGAGGGAGTTTAGTACTAAAGACATGTGGAAGCTCCTGAGAGAGCCTCTTGATGCTCAGACAACTCTGTCTCATTAAACACTAAATCATTTGTTCACTGTGTGAGAGAGAAGGATCTGCTGAAGAGCTCCTGTTATTATAAATGTTAATGTTTAACTTTATAAAACTAGACAGTGCTAAAAAGATATATAATTTTCTCCACATTAACAGCTATAAACTACTAAAATTATCTTTTTCTTCTTATATTTGCTGTTTGGATGTAAGCTAAAGTGAGTTCAGAACTTGTGATAAATTTTTCAGTGGAGTGAAATAAATGTCTAACAGCATGTTTCTCTGACAGTAACGTCCAGCTCTGTCAGTGACAGCAGTAATCTACAATCAATCATTAACGTTAGGTTAGTGAAATCACTTTATTATTATACTTTATTTATTGACTTTGTTTCACATTAAATAATCAACAGTTTGATATTTAACCTCCAGTTAAATTCAAAGAAGTGGGAGAAAATGTCATATTTAACTGTTGAGAACTGGTTTGATGTATATTATAAGTTTATATTGTGAGTCCAGTTACTATAACTGTGTTAGTTCATAATCAATACACAGTTCCATACATTCATATATTATTCTGTGAAATCATTATTACATACTGTAATTAATATTTTTCTGCAGCATTTGTTTCCTAACATCCTGACACTGAAAGTATTTCATGATTCTTCTTTCAATGTTTTCTTACCTGTGTTGTTGACTTGAAGCTCTGAGATGCTGAGGAGGAAGAGCAGAGAGGAGTCAGAGCTCAGAGCTTTATATCAGCAGCCACCGTCCACACCTATCAGGTGAGCAGTCACATGATCTCACAGAAACAGTTTCAGACACTCAGAATGAAGACAGACGGATATCTGATGGACTTTATCTAGTGAATTCTTCAGCTCACTGAGGAATGCTTCTTTATGCTGTTTTATGAATGAATGAACATTACTTATTGTTTACAGTGAGATTATATTATCAGCTGTAAATCCATATATTGATGAAGCAAACATGTTTGAACTGATGTGAATATGACAGAGAGAGAAACACAGAGAGAGATCTATAACAGACTAAATGTACAGAGCCTGAGAGCTGTGTTACTGATTTCATATCATATTATATATTTATGTATATTGTGTGTTTGGTGTGTTGCATTCAGTCAGCTGAATCACTCTATAAAACATTATAACATCTAATCTCTGTGGATTGATCAAGTTGACCTTAATGAATAAACTTTATGACTTGAGAACCATTTTCAGTATTTCTCATCTGGTCATCAGAGGATTTCAGGATGTAGTTTGAAGAGTTTCTACTGAAACATTCATTAATGTTCAATGTGTAGAGAACTGTGGAGCAGCTGCACTGATCAATGTGAACTCAGTGATTACATCATTTACTTAAACATTAAAACTGGTTATCAGGTGCATTCATAAAGTTTATTCATTAAGGTTAAATGATCAATCCACAGAGATTAGATGTTCTAACTTTTTATAGAGTGATAAACCTGCAGTCAGACTCCTATTGATCAAGTTCAGTGTGATTTTAAATGCTGCTTTACAGTGGCAACAACTTTATTTGTATAGCACCTTTCATACAATAAATGCAGCAAAAAAAAATAGAATAAATACAATATATAAAGTCAAGTAAACTTTAACAGAAGATTCAGATTCAAGATTCAAGTTTATTTGTCATTTTACATAGAACGAAATGTATTCAGGTCCAGCAGTGTACAATACAATGAGTAAGTCTAGAAAAACTATAATAAAGAAATCACAGACTAAGCTAACCATATGATGGCTTTTCCTCGACAGGATGGACTAGCCAGCCACCGTGGTAGACCTTGGGTAGTGAACCACATAATAACACACTGGTTCCTCTCTGCTGTTGAAATGCAGTGATGCCAAGAGAAGTCTGCAGTAAAAGTAGAACGTACCTGTCATAAGTTGTACATAAGTGAAAAACCCAGAAGAAAAAACAACGTGGAAAATTTGTAAAAGCTAATTTATCTTGTGAAGGAAGTGAAGGAAACATTAGAGGGATGCACCACAAGATGCACCAAGCCATGCAAAATACAACAGCCCTGCAATAAAGTGTATCTAGAGTTTTAGCAGTACTCATACTTACCTTCTGTACATCCCAGGGAAGCAGAAGCCAGTGAGGGAGTGAAATGCCTCCAGTGAAAAGGTCTGATGCTGTGGGGACGACTGATAATCTGGCAAATCAGGACACGATCTATTTTTTAATTGTTCTTTTTCATCACAGCTTTATGCTGCCTTTATGTGAAGCTCTTGGTGTGTGTCATTTATTTTGTTGTCAAACACTTAGAGCTGCATTTATTGTATGAAAGGTGCTATACAAATAAAGTTATCATTATTATTTTTATTATAAAGAGGGTGCTGATTTTTTATGACAAGTGTACGATCACTATCAGGTGTGATTTGTATCACATCTTGTTTTTTACTCTTTATTTTGAAAAGGCCTGCTGGGCTGAAACACCAGATTGAAAATATTATGATTCATACGTGATGGAGTTGGAGAATTTATCACATTTTTCAATATAAATGTAGGTGTAAAAATAAAATAACAGCTTCACACACTCTGGGTTAAATATTGATCAAATCATAATAAATCAAGCACCAACAAGCACATGAAGATTCACTAAACATGTTTCAGTCACTTACTTACTTACTTACTTTTTTTTTAATCATTTATAAACCTCCAAGATACTCAGGAACATTCACTGATGAGTTGCTGATCTGCTGTCAGTTATCTGCACTGACTACAACTTTTTTTTATCATAACAGTGGATTTTAACTCTTTACTTAAACACTCACAGAAGTGAGGTTAGCAGACCTCTGTGTAGCTCTGCCACTGTAAAGCAGCATTTAAAATCACATTGAACTTGATCAATAGAGGAGTCTGACTGCAGGCTGCTGATACTTTGTTTTATTTGTTTTATCAATTGATCACTTGATAAAAAGTTACAACATCTGATCTCTGTGGATTGAACAAGTGGACTTTGATAAATAAACTTTATGACTGTTACAACCCAGCTCTTTACAGGAAATATGTAACATAAAAACCAGATGTTAAGGTATAAAATAAAATCATTTATTAACCAAGGATTACAGGAATAAAACAAAGGCTGGTTGTTGCTGCTCAAATAAACAAAGAAATTACCAGGATAGCGGTGCAGGTTGGTGAAAGTGAGGGAGACGATTGATGTTACGTAGATGGAAGTATGCAGACCAGGTAACGTTAGATATAAGAGGGAGCGATCTGTTGGTTGAGTTGTTACAGCTCATGTCACATAATCACAGAGTCCCTGGTTTGAATCCACAGTGATCCACTGTGTGTTAAAGACGAAGAAATAGTAAAAATATTCAGGAGCTTTGTAACGGATGTGAAAATGATTAAAAAATAATGAAATATTATTTGCCACTTAATCGTTTTATTCTTTGTTTTCCTTTTTATATTTAAAATCTGGGTAAAACTGTCCAACTGTAATATTAAATACACACAAACAAGACAAACACAAGATTTAATAATATGAACAAGAAAATTCACATTGTAAAGAAATGCAAAAATATATCAAATAAAAATTTAAAGCAAAAATTAAACAATCAGCAAATATTCAGTTTTATATTATGATTCCTGATGACTGAACGAGCTGTAGATATTTAGAAATATATAAAAATATTCCTCATAAAGAAAATATATTTTTTTAAACTTAAACACTAATGAACTAAAAAGACTGTTAATAGTTTATAAATGTGATTTCTCTGTGATGCTGCTCAGTGAACAACATGGACTCTGTCTCCACCTGGTGGACAAAATGAGGAATTACTCAATTATAGATTTAATTTAACTTTATTGATACACAACATTACTGCCTGGTTGTTTGATGATTGATTCGTTTTTTGTTGTATTTTTTTGCATATTTTCTACCATGTGGATGTTCTTGTTTAGATTGTTGACTGAAGTTATAAAATTGACATTTTAAATGTAAAATAAGTTATATATATATATATATCAGTTATAATATCAGTTCTAGTATGTTGTTGAGTGTAAAACACTTGAAGAGCTACTTGAAGTGTGCACAGTTTAAACACTTGATCCTTCTTGTAATATCAGTTCAGTGTGCTCAGGTTTCCTTCAGTCCACATCAGCTGTGGCTCCATCTAGTGGTCACTACAGAAAACATCATTATCCAGAGTGGATGTAATATTCTTCAGGATATGTTCATTATGATGCTGTGAGCTGTGTTTTCTTTGAGTCTCTGTCAGACTTGCTGCTCAGAATAAAGTCAAACAGACATTTAATGAACAAAGTTCAGCAGAAGCTTCAACAGACTCAGAAAGCAGCTGATGATCCAGTGAAGACACTCTGAGCAAACTGATTTCATCAAGCTCACACTTTATTCATCATTCACAGAAACATGATTTCATGTAGAATAACACAATATACTGCAACCACTCAGATACCACTGCTTAGAAAATAAACTACATGAATGAATACAAGTTTTCCCACATGGCCTGTGTCATCTGAAATATTAAACTCATCATTACAAGCTGTATGATTCAAATACACGTGAAGAAAATCTGATCAGACAGAAGCAAATACTAAACCATATAATCCTCCCTTTGGGTGTTCCCACACCTCCAATCAACCCAAGTCCTCATCAATTAGCATTTAGCATCATTCCACAGTGATTATACAGATATAATATGATTAACATCAGGTATTTGAAGTCAGTTATAAATGTAATGTAAGCATGGCAAAACTCAGTTCAGCACTTGCCTGCGTTGTGCAGTTGTGTGTAAATTAAAACAAAAATCTGAAATAGATCAAAAACACAGTTTGAATACATGTTAAAAATATTACATATAAAACTAAACTATTGCTCAGTGCTATTTAAACTCCATCAAAATATAATCAAAAGATATGCATCAAAACTTAAAGTCAAAATAAAAGTAAGAAGTAGAAACAATTAGATAGTGTGAACATGGCAGAGAAATGTCCATCAGGTTTCTATAATCCCCTACTCCAACTACTGAAAGCAGCTGTGTGCTTCTTGTTTCTTGGTTACTGAAGTGCAGCTGAACACACTGATGCTGTGTTTTGATCTGATGACTGAAGCTGAGAGCAGAAAAGAGGCTCAACTATGACAGGAAGTGATGTAAAAACAGAGTATTGATAAGAAGAAAAGCAACAGCTGCTGTTACTGTGAGACAGATTGTGGCTCTGCTTTGACTGATGTGGATCAACTAATGATTCCTCTGTAATCTGAACAGTGACCAGACGTCCAGAATTAAACATTCAACTACAAGAACAAACAGCAACAGAGCTCCTGTTTCTCACAATCACACACCTGACATTTAAGAGAAGATTCAATTCTTTTCTGATGGACATTTTACATCAACATTGTAATTAAAAGGATTATAATGAAATAATGTTTGTGATGTTTAAACATTTGTATGAACAGTGTAGATCTTGTTGTCTACTCAGCTGGTTGATGTTGTTCAACTACAACATTTTATTATTAACTGCTTTATCAAATGCTGCTGCCACTTTACCCATCATGTGCTGCAGCCCTCCTCTGATTATTTCATCCCTAACCTTCCCTGTGTCTCTTCTCTCCTTCATCTTCTCAAATAGGAAGTCCAAGTGGACATGAGGTGACTGATGTTAGTTTATCATATATGTACCGCAGCTGTGATCTGGTTTTTTCATCCACTCGAGCAACTATCTGTTTCAGTTTCTGGACCTTTCCTTTGTCTTTCTTCTCCATCTTTTCAATCAGGAAGTCCAACGGGACATAAGTGGACAGTGAATTAACATTCAAGGCGATCTCCTCCAGTTGTTCCACATGTTGGTAGACCTCTTCAACCAGTTGTGTTTTCTCTGATTCCAGTTTTTCCATCTCTGTTTGAATTTCTTCCATCAGGGTCCTCATCTTCTCATTCTCTGATTTATTCTCTTCATACGTCTCTTTTCTAAGTTCATTCTTCTTGACCTTTCTGGTCTTGTTCACATATCTCCAGTTTTCTTTCACATGATCTGATACAGGACACTTCCTTGTACAAACTGTACATTTACCTTTTTTCATGACCTCACAGTGTTCAGGTTTCCAGGCCATTGTGCATCCAAGAAAGTGACAGTTCTCTTCACAAACATTACAGGTGACAGCTGCTTCATAAAAAACCAACCCCCACATCCCACCATTGATAGGCTCTTTCTCTTTGTAGACTTCATCAACTTCTACAGTGAACTCTTCATTCTTCTTCATCTCTCCTTCATGTTTCTTCAGAGCTTCTTCAGTCTGTTGGATCGCTCTCTGTTTCAGTTCAATCAGCTGGATTCTTTCTTGCAGGTTTTGGATGCAGGCTGTCAGTCTGATCCGTGTCCTCAACACTTCAACTGTTGTTACCAGCTTCTGAGGTTTAGATTCTTTCAGGAAGTCTGTGAATTCTTCTATTCCTGTCTCTGTTGTCCTCCATGCATTCTCTAAAGCAACCATGGTTTTCTTTATTTTATTTGTTCTCTCTGTCTTCTGGCAGTTGTTGAAAAGGAAGTGAACAGGCTGATCCTCATTTTTGGTCCATTTAATTTTTGCAGCTTTGAGAGCTTTCAGAGCATTTTTAGGTGGTAACCCATCTGAGTGTGTGATGAGAGCGATGATGTTCTTCTCAATGTTTTTCCCAAACAGAGACGTCACTGAATCAAAGATGTACTTCAGTCGATCACTCACTCGATTCTCACTCGCCTTCAGCACCAGACCCACTGCAGAAAGTTCATGAACTCCATCGACTGAGCGGAACAAGTCAAATAATCTTTGACTAACGATGACATCATGATCGATCCCTCTGGTGCTTCCAAATCCAGGAGTATCGATGATGGTCAGAGAGTAGGGCCGAGTTTCATCTTCATAACCAAAGATCTCGTACACGATCACATCTGGTGTGTGACTTTCTGACTGACTTCTCTTCTCATCTTCTACGATCTCAAACCAGATGTTGTCCTCAAACTTCACTCCCATGGTGTAGTTGACCAGAGTGTTGATCAAAGCAGATTTTCCTGTTCCTGTTTCACCTACAAGTAAGATGGTTCTGTTTGTCTTGTTCAGGTTTTTCTCTCCAACAGTTTTTCTTGTCAGAGTCCCAAACTTCTCTTCCTTTGTTCTCAGCAGGTAGACAGCAGGAGATCCTGAACAGATCTGACGACTTTTGGAGATGATGTCCTGGTATCTGGATGAGATGTTACTGGTTGGGAAGAAAAAATAGGAAAATAGAGAAGAGTTTAATACACATATAAAGTTTATGTACAGATGCCTTCCCTTGTGGTACATCAGTAATTAGTTTCTATGTGTAGCTAAAAGAAACATAAACTAAAGTTAAAACGAAAAGTGTGTGTAAACATGTTATTTGGTTTTGATCATATAATATTTCTGTCATAAAGTTGAATTCTTATATTATTTGTATAATTTTTGACTGTGATGAAGACAGCCGTGTAGAAATGTTTCTCTATTTGCATTAAAGGCTGCAGATCAATCAGTCTTTTCAGTCCCTGATGTGAGAAACATGTGATTCAGCTTCACATTGCTAGACGATGCCTGCAGAAGCCTTTTTACTCAGAGACCTTCTGATATTCAGCTGCACTACATAAAAATGAAAGCTGTATGCAGGTCAACAAGAGAAACATGAAAGCATCAGAGCAGCAGCTGTATGACTTTATCAGAGAGCTGTGTAATGTTCCTTTAACAGACCTGAAGAGACTGAAAACACATCTGGAAGCTTCCTGATTTTACAGTCAGGTTAACATACTTCACATTCTCTGATGTCATTTCTAACATTTCTATAATACTTTAATATTCCTACAGTAACCTGACAGTGACTATTTCTGTCATCAGTGTTTATGTCTCATAACTTCATCCAACTTTATCTCAGTCTGAATTTATCTCATAAACCAACATTATACTTTCTATGGTGAATAATCAACACTGAGTTTATGATATTGTTCTGAAATTACATTATAGGGATTATCAGCTTCATTTTGTCCAGAGGCTGAATATTCCTAACACACACACACACACACACACACACACACACACACACACACACACACACACACACAGTTTATTTATTTATTGTAATGTTACTCACCACTGCTCCATGCTGCTGTCTGACAGAGAGACTCCACACAGTGAGGACAAAACAGGTGTGTTGGTATCTGGAATAAAGCATTCCATTAAAGCTGCAGTTGGTAACTTTGAGGAGAGAAAGGACTTAGCATCAGATGTCAGATCCCTCCCCCTCCCTCTCCGCTGCACTCCTGTCCTGCCTCCAAAGTCCCTCCCCCAGAGGAGGCTGACGCAATCACGTGCACGTGATTGGTAATACATGAACTACACGCCACACAGCTAGATATAAAACAGTGACTTTCACATGGCTAGACCTTACCTAGAATCTCAGAGACATGAGCTTGACCGAGCTGAGGAGGAAGGGGGAGGGGTAACCCTAACCCATCAGACACAATCCTGGCTCTTGATTGGCTGCGATGGATTCTGGCAATTTGCAGTAGGAGCAGTAGGCGGGCCTAATGAGCCTGTTTTTTTTTTCACAGATTACTAGTTTCATGTAATACTGTGTGTACATAGTGACAGTCGTAGCAAATATGACAAAAACTTACTTTTATAAGATTTACCAACTGCAGCTTTAATTAATAACAAATTGTATAATTAAAAAGAGGAATTATAAAAAGCGATTCACATAAACAAAGTTAAAATAGTCAATGAATGTATAATTTAAAAACTACATGAATGAATTGAATTTAAAAAATAAATTGTCAGTTTTCAGGGCTTTTATGCCCCTGGTAGGGTGTCCCATGGCAAACAGGTCCGGGGGGAGGGGCCAGACAAGGGTAGCTCAAAAGACCCCTCATAATGAGTGCTATAAATGTTTTTTTGTGTCCCTCGCCCGGATGCCGGTCACCGGGGCCCCCCCCTGGAGCCAGGCTTGGGGGGTGGGGCTCGGTGGCGAGCGCCTGGTGGCTGGGCCTTCTCCCATGGAGCAGCCAGGGAGCCCGAAAAGGGGACATGGGAACCCCTTCCCACAGACCCACCACCGGGGGGGGGGCAAAAGGGGTCGGGTGCGTAGAGGGCTGGACGGCAGCCAGGGATGGGGGTGCGCAAGGTTGAGAAGTTCCGGCTAGTTATAGTTGGCCTCACCTCGACGCACAGCAAGGGCTCTGGAACCATTCTTCTCGAGAGGGATTGGACTCTCTTCCACTCTGGAGTTGCCACTGGTGAGAGGCGCTAGGCAGGGGTGGCAATACTTATTGCCCCCCGGCTTGGTGCCTGTATGTTGGGATTTACCCTGGTAGACGAGAGGGTAGCCTCCCTCCAACTTCGGGTAGGAGGACGGATCCTGACTGTTGTCTGTTCCTATGGTCCAAACAGCAGTATCCAGCCTTTTTGGACTCCTTGGAGGGGGTGCTGGAAAACACTCCCCCTGAGGATTCCCTCGTTCTGCTGGGGGACTTCAACGCCCACGTTGGCAGCGACAGTGAGACCTGGACGGGTGTGATTGGGCGGAACGTCCTCCCCCCGATCTGAACCCGAGTGGTGTTTGGTTATTGGACTTGTGCTCGTCACGGGTTATCCATAATGAGCACCATGTTCAAGCATAAGGGGGTCCATATGTGCACTTAGCACCAGGACACACTAGGCCGCAGTTCGATGAGACAATAACATGGACAGTAACGCCAAAGAACTCTCTGCTCTACTTGACACTTTTGGCCTCTTGCAACATGTGAAAGGGCCCACACACACTTGAGGACACACTCTGGATCTGGTTATCTCTAAAGGTGTTGATATTTCTTCTGTTGATGTTAAGGACTTGGCTCTTTCTGATCATTTCTGTGTTCTTTGACTTACAGATCATTCCAAATGTTCAGTTAACCTCTGTGTCTGTTAGGAGAAGGTACATAAATGAGAATACCAGTGCAAAGTTTATGGAGGCTATAGCTATGTCACCAACTGTGAGTGCAGAGTCAGTTGATGAACTCCTGGATAAATTTAACTGGAAAATCTCAAATGTCATGGATGCTGTTGCACCTATTAAAACTAAGACGACCTTGAGCAGCAAAACCCCATGGAGGAACACTAGGATGGTAAAGGCTTTAAAAACAGAATGCAGGAAAACAGAGCGTAAGTGGAGAAAAACTAAACTTCAAATTCACCTTGACCTCTACAAACAAAGTCTTTGTAATTTTAACTATGAGTTACTGAAACTAGACAGCGACACTTTTCTGAAATAATTAATAAGAACATCAACAACACTCGTACTCTGTTTGCTACGGTTGATAAGCTTACAACCCCCCCTCAACAGATAGCTCCAGAACTCCTTTGCACAGAAAAATGCAATGAATTTGCTTTTTCAGTGAAAGAATCCAGTCCATAAGGTTAAATATCAACACAAATCAACAAAACAATAAAATGATGTAATCCCTAAGACCTCCCAGGAATAACTCAACTGCAATGTCAGAATTTAAAACAGTTGACCAAAAAATCATAGAGGAAACAGTGCAGCATCTAAAACCATCAGCATGCTGTCTTGACACAATGCCATCAGATTTTTTTAAAACTATTGTGAACTCTGTCCAAACTGATTTGCGACAAGTAATAAATAGCTCACTTAAATCAGGTGTGTTTCCTAAACTCCTAAAAGTAGCTGCCATTATGCCACTCTTAAAAAGAGAATGCTGGATGCTTCCATGTTAACCAACTACAGACCTATCTCAAATCTTCCTTTTATAGCCAAGATCGTTGAGAAAGTGGTTTTTAATCAACTCAGTCATTTCTTGAACTCCAGTGGCCTTTTTGACAAATTTCAATCAGGCTTCCGACCTAACCACAGTACAGAAACAGCTCTTATTAGAGTGTTAAATGACATAAGGTTGAACACTGACTCAGACAAGGTGTCAGTTCTGGTCCTGTTGGATCTCAGTGCTGCGTTTGACACTGTGGATCACAGTTTTCTGTTGAACAGGTTGTAAACTTGGGCAGGACTCAGCGGAACAGTCCTAGACTGGTTCAGGTCCTACTTGGAGGAGCGGAGTTATTTTGTGACCATTGGAAGTTATGAATCTGATCGAGTGGCTATGACATGTGGAGTTCCTCAGGGGTCAGTTCTTGGACCCCTTCTGTTCAGTCTATATATGCTGCCTTTGGGTCAAATTCTGCAGAACTGAATAATTGGAGGGCGCTGTTGAGCTGGCGATGGAGTAAGGCGTGTTTGTTTGAGCTCCGATCAAACTTCTTTTTTATTTTAAGTTAATAAGCACGCAGTACATTAAAACATTGACTAATCTGCTCTGAAGATATTTCCGAAGCCGAGGGAAAGTCTACATTTGAGTGAATGGCGACGAATCTGTGTAAATTTCAATATACTGGAGCAGTGAACACGAGGCCCAACACCGCCGGGAGCCACATTGCTACTATCACCGCGGCAAGAGCATCTCCACCACAGCTACGGTCAGCTAACGTTAAAACCAGAGATGGCAAACAGGATTCATAAAAAATAGACAAACTCAGAGCCCTACACATTATCGAAAGGATTAATGAAGACCAGATTGAAGCTATCATTCTTAGCCTAGATGCAGAGAAGGCTTTCGACTCCGTTGGATGGGAGTTCCTCTATTTAGTAATGGACAGATTTGGCTTTTGTAGGGACTTCATATGTTGTATCCAGGCACTCTACTCCTCCCCTACAGCAAGAATAAAAATTAATGGTAGTAGACAGGGCTGTCCCCTCAGCCCCAGTCTTTTCAATTTATTTATTGAACCTTTAGCACAGGCAGTGCGCCAGGAGACAGGGTTGAATGGCATCTTCGTGGGGGGAGAGGAATACAAAATAGGTCTGTACGCGGACGATGTATTAGTCACCCTGGCTTGGGCCTTCCTCTATTAATGACAATGCTGAAGGGATACGGGGAATACTCAGGTTATATACTAAACGTACACAAAACACAGGTTATGGTATTCAATTACACCCCCACACGGGAAATTAAAGAAAAATACAATTTCAATTGGCACTTATCTCATATTAAATATCTAGGAGTGAAACTACCTAAAGATCTGTCACAGTTATTCAATATTAATTATAAGTGTGTAACCCAAAAAATATATGATGATCTTGATGGGTGGGGCCTGCTCCCTCTCGACTTCGGTAGCAGAATTAGATCAGTCAAAATTAATATCCTCCCGAGACTATTATATCTATTTCTATCATTACCTGTTGAAGTACCAGTGAAACAATTTAGAGATTGGAATCAACATATTGCACGATTTATTTGGGATAAAAAGAGGCCGAGGGTTAAACTTTCTATCCTTCAGCTTCCGGAGGAGAGGGGCGGCATGGCCCTCCCATCTTTAAAGGATTATTATGTAGCAGCCCAACTGAGACCCTAGTGTATTGGTGTAATTCATCTTATGTGGCCAAGTGGAAGACTATGGAGTTATCATTAGCAGATGTACCACTACAATCACTGCTTGGTGGGATAGGACTGGGGAAAGAAACATCACAAACAGCGAGCCAATGGGTTAATTTCTCACTGAAGATCTGGGGGGTGGTGGTTAAAAAATTCCAGCTCCAGAATCAAATCAAACTGCTAAGATGGCCAGTATATGATATTGAATTCACATCTGCACTGTTAGATCATAGATATAGACAATGGGCCTACTATGGCATTACTTCCATGTGTAAAATTGTTGAAAGGTGGGAGCTCAGAAGCTTTGATTACCTGTGTCAGACTTATGGACCGGGTCAGCTTGACCACTACAGATATCTGCAACTTCGTGACTATTTCCGCAAAAAGTTGAGGGGTGGTAACCCGACAGACCCACCAGAGATTATTCAAATATTTATGGACGCCTACAGCTCAGGGAGGAATAAAGGACTTATTAGTAAATTATATCACAGTGTCACCTCACTGAACACGGACTCCACAGACTCTGTGAAACAAAGATGGGAAAGAGAGTTGGCAATTGAAATAACAGAGGACATGTGGCTGGATGCATGGAAAACTCAGTCATCTACTACCAACTCTTGGACCTGGAGAGACTTTTGTTGGAAAAATATAATTCGCTTCTTCATCACTCCTAAGCTGAAATCAAAATGGACGGGCACACAGCTGGGCTGCTGGAGGGACTGTGGAGAGCTCATGGCTGATCACAGCCATATTTTTTTGTCCTGCCCCCTTATACAGACTTTCTGGAAAGAAGTGGCAGAGGTTATTTCAAAGGTTTTGTGTTTCAATGTACCTGTGTCATTCACAACCCTCTACCTTGGAAATATCCCAGATGGGCTCGACAAAAAGGACTCTTATCTGTTAAAGATTTTACTGGCTGCAAGCAAAAAAGCTATAACAAAATACTGGCTCCAGAGAAACTGCCCCACAATGAGCATTTTTGTAAACATTGTTAAATATCTCCATGTTCTGGAGCAAATGACTTACTCCATACGTCTCCAGAAAAGATTTAGGAGATAAAAGATGGGAAAAGTGGCGGATTTATTTAGCAGAGCAGGAATGTTGATAATCCTATGAAGATGATACTGTACGTTGTGGGTGTTGGATTAGGATAATATGTTTACAATATGGACCACCCCTGGACCTGGTTCTTTTTTGTTGTTGTTAGTTTTATGAATGTCATGTCTTTTTTTGTTTGTGTGACTTTTTTATGTGGTTAAAATTTCAAAAAAGTCTATAAATAAAGAGTATAAAAAAAAAACAACAAAAAAACAGAGATGGATGCCAAGTCCCTGAAGTCGGAGATTTTTCTCTCGCTGAAATTTCGGCGGTGATAAAATCAGAAATTAAAAACTTTGACTTCGACTTCCTTAAAAATAAGTTACAGGCATTAAAAGCAGAAGTTAAAAATAACTCTGCGGCGATTCACTCGAAGATCGCCCGAGTGAAAACCACAATCCGAGACATGGAGACCGGATTGTCAGCATGGTCAGAAGAGGTGGTGACTTTGCAGACCACGGTGAACACCCTGAAGACGGAGGTGGTGGAGCTCCAGGACAAATGCAAGGACATGGAGGGAAGAGAGCGGCGGTGTAACATCAGAATACTGGGGGTGCCTGAGACGCCTGGATCGAGCTCCACGACATCGGTCTCAAAGCTGCTACGAGAAGCGCCACAGCTGCACAAGGATGTGCTCATTGATCGCTCACACAGAAGTCTGGCTCCAAGAAAACCCGGCGGGAAACCACGAATGATAGTAGCCAAACTTCACTATTTCCAAGACTGTGTTGAGGTACTAAACCGGGCGCGCACTCGTGCTCCACTTCAGCACAACGGAGAGTCAGTTGCTATCTTCCCAGATTATACTACAAAGCCAGAGCTGCATTCACCGAGGTCAGAAAGCTGCTCCATAACCACCAGAACGTCCAGTTTTGCATCCTGTTCCCAGCCCGTCTCCGTGTCACACAACAGGGAAGAAAAGGAATTCACTGACACAGAAAAAGCGATGACCTACGTGAGGAACCACATCACCCCGCAGAGGAGCGTGAGTGAGACTGTTTTCGTGTTTTCAACTATTCTGACAAAACTTCATCTGTTTTCATCCGTGGAAAGGCAGCTAAACTAGCTGCACCCAGTGGACTAATGTCACTGTTGTTAGACTGTTGCAGTTTCACCAGCTTATGCTGTCAATATTTAAAGTGGAAAACAAATGTAAAATGACTGGACCAAGAGACCCCTTCTCTCTCTCCTTTTTTTGTCAATGCTGATTACCTTTATTCATAGGCTACAATGACTAATGTCGATTCTGATTCTGCAGAGAACTACATTATTGTGACAGGGCAACTTTTTTCATTTCCGGTCATCGTGGCCAATATTTATGCACCAAACTGGGACAATCCAGAATTCTTTTCACATTTTTTTTCTCGTCTGCCAAACATGACATCACACCATCTTATCCTTGGTGGCGATATAAATTGTGTACTTTCCCCTACCTTAGATCGCAGTTCCTCCAAAAAGACGTCCTTATCTAAATCAGCACACACAATCCAGCTTTTTCTTAAAACATATGGTGTAGTGGATGTATGGCGATTTCGTAATACCACTGCTAGAGCATACTCCTTTTTCTCCCCAGTGCATAAGAGCTATTTTGCATAGATACTTTTTTCCTGGACAAAAGACTTCTATCTTCTGTAACTAAGTTTTTCAAATTTTTTTCTTGATACTAATCAAACACCAGGAATGTCATATTCAACTATATGGGAATCTTTAAAAGCTTATCTACAAGGCCAAATAATTTCTTATTGCGTAAATAAGAAGAAAACAAATACAGTGCGCCTTAAAGAACTAACAGATCAAATACTGGAATTAGATGTTATACAGCCATCAACCATCTCCTGACATAGTGAAAAAACGTCTGTCTTTGCAGACCGAATTTGATATCCTATCAACGCAACAGGTGGAATATCTCCTCTCCAAATCTAGACACAGATGCTATGAACATGGGGAAAAAATTGGACGTATTCTCGCACATCAGTTACGACAAAGAACTGCTAATCAGACTATACCTGCAATCAAAGATGAACAAGGTTTAAAGTGTACAGATAGCCTCAAAATTAACTCCTGTTTTCAAAATTTCAAAATCAGAATGTCCAACTGCACCCTCCATTTTGGAGGATTTTTTAAGATCTCTACATGTTCCATCCGTAGACCCAAACATAGCTGATTCATTGGAGAAAGATTCTCGGCCCTGGAAATAAAATCTGCAATCAGATCTATGCAAAGCGGCAAGTCCCCAGGGCCGGACAGATATCTGACAGATTTCTTCAAACAATTCTCAGACCAACTTGCCCCTTTACTAATGTCAGTTTTTGAAGAATCACTTTCACTTCAGACCTTACCTCTGACCATGCGACAAGCAGTAATCTCTGTAATTCTCAAAAAAGGAAAAAAACCCTCTATAGTGCAATTCATTCTGCCCCATTTCTCTCCTTAACACGGATGCCAAAATCCTTGCCAAGGTTCTGGCACACCGACTGGAAGGTGTTCTTCCTTGCATTATATCACCTGACCAAACAGGCTTTATTAAGAATCGTGACTCTTTTTTCAACGTCAGACGGCCTTTTAACATCCTTTATAGCCCCTCTCAGAGGTCGTCCTCTCACTTGATGCTGAAAAGGCGTTCAACCGGGTGGAGTGGGGCTATCTTTGCAGCACACTGGAGAGGTTTGGATTTGGCAATAAATTCATATCATGGATCAAACTTGTATATACTTCTCCAAAGCTGGTTGCTGTTCGTACTAATAATAATTTGTCCCCTTTTTTCAAGCTTAAACGTGGTACAAGACAGGGATGCCCCATGTCACCACTTCTTTTTGCGGTTGCAATTGAACCACTAGCTTTAGCTCTGAGGCAAAATGCTGATATCAGAGGAATTCACCGAGCAGGGGAGGAGCACAAAGTCTCGCTTTATGCGGACGACATGCGACTATATATATATCACAACCCCTTTTGAGTCTTCCTAAGTTAATGGACTTACTAACAGAATTTGGCAAACTATCCGGCTACAGGGTCAATGTTCAAAAAAGTGAGCTGATGCCTGTTGGTACCAGTAATGATGAGACATCCTTAAAAGCACTCCCCTTTAAAATTAGCCCCAAAAAATTAAAATACCTTGGCATATGGATTACAGATAAACAAAGATCTTTATGCTGCTAACTATCAGCCTCTGTTATCAATGAATATACTGCCCAAGTTTTTATATATATTTCAGTGCCTTCCCATCTTTTTAACTAAGTCTTTTTGTACGAAATTTAATAATCAGATATTAAGTTTCATTTGGAACAAAAAAACGCCCCGGATAAAAAGAAGTGTACTTCAGAGACCTTGCTCAATGCAAGGAATGGCACTCCCTAACTTCTTTTATTACAATTGGGCGGTTAACATTCAAGTACTGTTATATTGGATGGATAACAATAATGATAACACTGACACTGAATGGCTAAGTCTGGAGGGGGCATCTGTAAATTCCACTTCTTTAAAAGCCTTACTGTGTTCTAAGTTGCCATTTACACAGCCCATTTCTAACTTTACCTCTAACCCTGTTGTTTTGCACTCAACCAATTTAGAAGATCCTTTGCACTTACAGATCTATCTCAGGATGTACCAATTGCACTGAATCATATGTTTGTCCCATCATTAATAGATGGGGTCTTTGATATGTGGTCCAGAAGAGGTATGGATTCACTGTCTGATCTGTATATTGATGGCAGCTTTGCCTCCTTTGAACAGTTGGTACAAAAATATCACATTCCCAAATCACATTTTTATCGATACCTGCAACTTCGGAATTTTGTATTCTCAAACTTTATATGTTCTCCCTTACGTCCTCCAACTGGCCTGTTGGACTCAATTTTTGATTGTAAACTAGTCAGAAAACGAACTATTAGCACAATATACGAAATACTATATTCACATAACTTGATGCCTTTGGACCTCCTCAAAAATAAATGGGAGACAGATTTAAATGAGCAAATCACAGACAACACTTGGCACAAAATAATACAGGGAATATTTTCATCTTCCATCTGTCTTAGACATGCTGTCATTCAGTTTAAAATTGTACACCGTCTGCACTGGTCTAAAGTTAGACTCTCTAAGATGCTGATATAGACCCCGCTTTTGATAGATGCGGGCGAGATCCAGCCACTCTCCTACACATGTTCTGGACATGTCCAAAGCTTTGCGCTTTCTGGCAGCCCATCTTTGAGACCTTTTCTAAGATCTTTGCGAAAAGGCTTGCACCGTCTCCATTCATTGCACTTTTTTGTGTAACTCAGACAGACTCCCATCTGGAGATGTGGGAAAATGATGGTGGCTTTTGCTCTCTCCTGGGTTAGGGAAATCATGTACCATATCAAGTTGGAGAAGATCAGATACACAAGCAGGGGGTCTACTAGAAAATTTTATAACATATGGCAGCCTTTCTTAATGTTTGTTGAAGATATGGAGGCAGACAATATAGCACTGTAAACCTCTGTTGTTGTCCTCCGTTATCTTTATTATTATATTTCTTTTTTTGTAGTTGTTTGTTTTTTGTTATTTGGCTATATGAGTTCTGTATATTGAACTATGTATTTCATGCTGTGGACTCTGTATGTCTGGTATCTGTGGGGGGTGGACGGGATTTACGGTTCGTTTTTTTTTCTCTCCTTGTGTGTTCTGTTGGACCTATGTTAAATTGTAAACTATAACTTGTAAAACTAAATAAAAATACCTTGATAAAAAAAAAATCTGCAGAACTCTAATGTAGACTATCACAGTTATGCAGATGACACACAGATATACCTAGCACTGTCTCCAGATGACTACAGTCCAATACAGTCACTGTGTCACTGTTTAGAGCAAGTAACTAATTGGATGAACCAAAATTTCCTTCAATTGAATCAGGACAAAACTGAGGTCCATGTTTGTCAGTAAACATCTGGAGTCACTCTCTCTAAAAACTAGGGACCAAGTCCGAAACCTTGGCGTGCTGATAGACTCAGATTTTTCAGCAGTCACATCAAATCAGTCACCAAAACAGCTTCTATCAGCTTAAGAACATATCCAGAGTGAAGGGTTTTATGTCTCAAACAGACCAGGAGAAGTTGATTCATGCTTTCATCTCAAGTAGACTCGACTACTGTAACGGTCTTCTGACTGGACTCCCACAAAAAAGCATTAAACAGCTGCAGCTCATTCAGAACACTGCAGCTCCAGTTTTAACCAGAACAAAGAGATCAGAGCACATTACTCCAGTTCTAAAGTCTTTACACTGGCTCCCAGTCAGCTCTAAAGTCTTTACACTGGCTCCCAGTCAGTTCTAAAGTCTTTACACTGGCTCCCAGTCAGTTCTAAAGTCTTTACACTGGCTCCCAGTCAGTTCTAAAGTCTTCACACTGGCTCCCAGTCAGCTCTAAAGTCTTTACACTGGCTCCCAGTCAGCTATAGAATAGATTTTTAAAGTTCTGCTACTGGTCTACAAATCACTGAATGGTTTAGGTCCAGAATACATGAATGACATGTTAGTAGAATATAAACCCAGTAGAGCTCTGAGATCTACTCACTCAGGTCAGATAGTTGAGCCCAGAGCTCTGAGATCTACTGACTCAGGTCAGATAGTTGAGCCCAGAGCTCTGAGATCTACTGACTCAGGTCAGATAGTTGAGCCCAGAGTTCAAACTAAACATGATGAAGCAGCTTTTACACAACTGGAACAAACTAGCAGCAGAACTGAAATCATTTTTAAATCCAGGTTAAAAACATTTCTCTTCTCCTGAGCTTATGATTGAGCTCTTTTAAAGCACTTTACATTTTAATCTTTCATTTGCACTCTATGTCCTTTTAATGATTTTAAAGCTAATTTATTATTTTATGCTGCAATCTTATATTTAATGCTAAATTCTAGCATTTTATTTCTCTCTTTCTATTTTTCTGTACTTCTATTATTATTGGCTTTTATTTTGATTTCTCAAATTGTTGTTATGTTTTTTGTTTCCATTGTTATTGTTAAATGTCTGTTTTATGTAAAGCACATTGAGTTGCCATTGTGTATGAATTGCACATGTCTAATATATGTCTTTACATAATAATTATAATAATAATAATAACATGTGCCATGTTGCTGTAGCTTAAACTATTTTGTAGCTTCATTTAATGTAGAATATATAGATATTTTAGCTAACAAACAGACTGTAGGTGGCAGATCTACTGACATGTAATGATAACAACCTGTTCCTGAATGTCAGAAAAAGAAAAGGGGATGATTGTGAACCTCTGAGAGAAAAGAATGTAACGTGCAGTGTGCTGCTCCTGTGTTGACTGAGATTGAGATAAAGCTTTTCAGTCCCAATCAACACATTATTATGTATTGATGAATCTGAAGTAGAGAGGATGACCAATCATCTACATCAGTAATGTCCTCACCTGGTCCCACAACACCACATAAGTCAACTCAAGTAAAGTGATTCATTTTTAACACTACAAACAGTTTCAGTATCACTTTGGCAGAAGACTTGTGTGATCAGTGATCACTGAAGACGGCATTATTTCATCTTTTGATCACTGATCACATCATGTCCCAGTTTCATGTTTCTGTCCTGCAGCTTACCGTGTGATCCTCTGCTGATGTTTGATAATTCCTCCACTAGATCATTCCTGTCCATCTTCATTAAGGTTTTCTTCACCACCTCCGCAGACTGTTGTTTGCAGGTCTCTACTATCTTATCTACAGTGTTTGACCTGTCTGCTTTGTCCAGATGACTCTTTGGGATTTCTGAGGTACGACTTAGGAGCCATTTAAAGCCTGTGAAGTCTTCATCTCCCAACTTCTCCAGTGTCTTCAACAGCTCCCCTTTAACATCCATTGCCCCCAAGACACCTGTTAAAATGAGAGCAAATGTTTAACTTAAGTCATTTTGCTTGTTATTGTGTTTTTAAAAGTTGTTCTAATGCAAAACATTTAGTAAAGTGTAACAGATAGAAGATGTGATAGGAAATCATTCTTTTTAAAAAAAAATTCTTATGGTAATTGTTCTTTTACAATGTTTATTAATTTCATCATAATCCCTCACCAGTTTTACTGTTGACATGTTTATTCTTCTTGGCATTTTGAATACTGTATTTGTTTGCATCTTTATGCCTTTATTTTGTATTCTTTAAATTCTGAATCTTATTGTGAAGGTAAGTGTTAGTGATTTTAGTTTCTGTCTCTCGTCAGTCTGAGCTGAACTAAGACAGCGTGATCGTAAAGTGAGATTTTTAACTTTGATTGTTGATTTATAGGCAAAAGCGTTATAATATTGTTTGGTAATGTGACTGTGTCATTCGATTCTTCATCAATTTCTGATAAATTATTTGTGGTATTCACAGGTTTTCAGTGACTGTTTTATTATCCCCACTGTTTATCAATGAGCTTACATGCTGATGAATATATGAAACATAACTGGTAGATTAGATAAATGGCCCTCATTTAACTTAATTCATTATTGAATGAACTAATGTGAAAGCGTCTTACAGTCTCTTGTCTGTATACGAATAACACAATGGGGGCAGAGGAGCAGAGTACTTCTAATGATGTTATTTAGTGGTGACTGTCCAACACGCTGAGCAGCTGCAGGATCGTGGAGGTGAAACAGACTGAACAGCTCAGACCAGAGTTATTGTAGTTTATACATGTTCATCAGTTTTTATTTTTATTTAGTTTTTCAGTTTGCTTTTTTATTCCAGTTTTAGTGAGTTTAACAAGTGATGAAGAGATCCAGTAGAAATCAAACCTGTGTGAGGTTAAAAACTTTAAAAATTCATCCTGACATTAAAGTGTTACGAAATCTGAAAGAGAACCTTTTTAATAACCTGCTAACACACAAATAAACACAGAGGGGTGAAATATGACAAAGGACTGGTGCAGTTGTAGAGCTGTATGTCAGAGTCTCTGAGGAACAGGAAATGTAAAACTAATGTCAGAGCTGTCAGTAGATGTTTACCACTTCTATGAAATACAACAGTACTGACACTGAACTCTTCCTCTGCTCTTCCTACCAGCTCTGATATGAACCATCAGGGTTCACAGATAAATGTTCATCTTTAAAATCTGCATGTTAAACATTTAGTTTATGATTTGATGAAGTTATTGTTACTCACAGGTAGGAGATGTGTCCATACTGATTCTTCTGGTCCTTGGTTCCCCTGTTCAGACAGACAGGAGAGACTTTCAACTTTAATATTAAACACCAGTCTAACACTGACTTCAACTAAAATGTTTCAATCTTTACAAACTCAAACACTCAGTCTCACAAACTATTAGTGTTATCATTAATGTAATATTATCATCATTACTATCAGTAGTATTTGTAGTGGTGATTTATTCCTAACTTGAACAATAAAAAATAAAGAAAAATAAAGAAATAAACTCGATCAAACAGTCACTGAGGCAGCTTAGGAATTAATCATACGCAAACAAAGAACAATAACCTCTGCTGCATCTCTGACCTGAAAAACACAACAACGAACAAACAAAAACATAAACTCTTCTCTGAACCTGCTGGTCCTCTACCTGTCCACTTATAGACATAAATAAGCTGCCCAGTACCTTCAAAACAAAAGCATTAACCAGTACTCAAATTAACTAATATTATAATCAAACTAATTCCTTATATTTTCAAAACAGACAACACCAAAAAAACCCCACATAAATTAACATTTAATCAGGGTCTGAAATACATTTTTCAAAATTCAGGGGAATTCCCCCTTCAATGCTTCACAGACGTCCAGAGAACTAACAACAGACTTGTCAAATTCAAGATTCTGAACAGAGTCTATTGGACCCCTGCAAGCCATATAGAGTTAAGTTAATTAAACCCCAGAGTGTTGGAGACGCCAGAACGGGGAAGGTACATTGACTCATAATGTGGAGATTCACAAAAATATTACAATATAAGGCGTGATGTGCCTTTTTCCCAGAGGTTGTATAGTTTGGGGGACCTGCTTCTACTTCAAGACTTCCCATCCCATGATGCAGAATGGGTACAGACTGCACTGATGCAGTCTGTACCCATTCTGCATCAGTCACCCCCGTCACTCTCTGGCACAATCAGTTAGGTAGATTAGCTGCACTGGATGGACTGTCACACAGACTCATAAACAAAGTGGAAAGTTTCTATTTGAAATGGGAAAGTTACCTTTCCAACATTAGACAGCTGGACTAGAAGATGACTGGGAGAGGCTCAATGATTCAAAGTCCTACACCCATCTCTTAATACCGCTCTGCTCTTTTTTCCAGTGGCAGAGGACACACATGATCTCATTATTATGAACACTGTGTCTGGAATCGCTGAGTATGCAATAAGCTATGGTCTGGTATTGTCCTGCTGTGTCTTACATTTTTGTTTGTTTTATTCTAGTTTGTTTGTTTCTCCCGTTTGCTGCATTGTATGCATTAAACACTGTGTCTTTATACTTTCTACAAGTTTCAACATTGATAGAGTTGGTTGTTATGTAACCAGATGTGTGTCTCATGTATGCTTGTAATGTATGTTATTTCAAAATGCCAATAAAATATGAATCAAATATAAAAAGAATAAGAAAATTGACTGATCATGGCCACAGCTGATCAAGTGTGTAACAGCCCACTACCAAAGAAACCACAGCTGGAATACATTATCTACTGCTCTGATGATGGAGATAAGATGGTTTCACTTTAAAGTGTTGACTCCTGGAGAACTAGATACGTGATCATCATGCATCAGTTATAGAACTGGCAAAATACATTTCTGAGGGACAGATTCCAGCAATCTACCACCACAGGAAGTGTTGCAGTATCTTCACTATGAAGAAAGTTCCTGATGGCATCTTTGAAAGAGAAAAGCAACGTGTCTCTGCTGAAGAGAAACAACCTAAGAGAGCAGTTCAACATGATTAAACCAATACTCCCCAAAAACATGATTGAATAATTAATTCACAGCCTCATTTTCTCCCATCTGGACTACAATTCACTATTCACATGTTTTAATGATGCAGCAGTGTCCCGTCTACAGTAATACAGAATGCAGCAGCAAGGCTCCTCACTCATTGGCTCCACATTCATTACAGAATCCAGTTCAAAATGTTGCCAATAACACACCTGTACAGACAGGCATGTTTATGATATTGTATAATTTCATCTATAGTTTCATCTGTTTATGCTTGATTATGTGTTATTGTTTTTTGTGTGTTTTTCTCTTAATATTGCATTGTGTGAAGCACCTTGTACCTTCGGTTTTAAAAGGTGCTATAGAAATAAACTTCATTATTATTATTATTATCATTGTTATATTATTAAGGGTAAAGCTAACACTTTTGATATCTTTACTGAGCAGAAATACACTTGTTGTTAGTAAATGATGACAATGACATGACAAACAAGCATTATAGTTAAAAAGAAGAACACATTTCGTCACTATCTCACCACCTGCTGTGAGACTGTGTTGGTCTAAACTTTTTAGACTCTTGGGGTCGCTAGTCTGTGAGTTGTCTGTGAAAAGAAAGATGAAGGAGATGAAGGACAGTGACGTACTTCCTGTAATAACAACTTGTTTTTTGTCAATGAAATGTTATAAAAAGGTGTGTGGGGCCAGTGGGACGGAGGGGTTTCTTATGGGAACATGATGTCACTGGGAATTCCCCGATCAGAGGACATCAAAACGCCAAATATCAGTTAGCAGAGGTAGTGTAACCAGCTCCCATACCAAATCCTAACTAGTCCCCTGTCTCGAGTTACTTAATTGCAGAAACAACTCCAGCTACAAACTAATAGAAACCAATGTGGTCCAGCTAATAAAGCCCCCCAAAAGAGCTGAAGCGGCGACGAGGGAAGACAAAATTGGAAAGCCTCCTCCGTCAGCCTTGGCTAGCACCTGCACAACTAGCACTGCTAACGCTAGCTCGCCAAAGGAAAACACTGAGTAGCCGCCGGCCTGGTTTCACGAAGAAAGGGAAAAAGGGTACGACAAAATTCAATCCATGCTGGACCACAAATTGAACTCCCTAGCTGTCACTGTGGAAAGTATTATCAGCGAAAACCGTGCACTGGGGCAGCGTGTTAAAGACATTGAGGACGAGCAGGTTAGCCACACACAAAGCATCGACTTCCTCCACAAAAGCTTTGAGGACCATAAAAACAAGACGGAAGAAGAAATCAGCGGTCTTAAAGACAAGCTAGATGATCTGGAGAACAGAGCCAGATGGCAGAATTTAAGGCTGATTGGATTCCCGGAGGGTGTGGAAGGGAAAAACGCCATCACCTTCCTACAAGAGTGGCTCCCGAAAATACTTGGCCTTGAGACCGACACCCCGATCGAAATCAAGCAGGCTCACCTACACTCCAGCGTCGACCTGATGAACCCCTGGCTCTAGTCATCCGCCTGCTCCGGTTCACAGACGTGACGAAGATCCTTGACGCATCACGGAAGAAAAGATCACTTAAGTACGGTAACTCAGACATCATGATATTCATGGACATGTCCACGGCTCTCTACAAGAAAAGGAAAGCCTTCATGTTACTGAAAAAAAGCTACATGACAACAACATCTCTTTCAGGCTTCTCCACCCCACCAATCTGGTCCTGGACCTCCCGGAGGGACGGCACACCTTCACATCTCCCGAGTTGGCGGGACACTACTTGGGGCAACATCATCCGGACATGCTGGCATGAACCTTTGACTGTCATGGTCTCGTCTGACTGGGAAAGCAGCCACCACCACGCTCAACAGGCTCCATGTAAGTTAAACAGAGACCTGGAAGTGTACAATTTCCTCTCCTTTTGATTTTGCCTCGCCTTAAGACTGCTTGTTCATTTGACTGCAGTTAGTTATATACTGTACAAGCCGAGGTAAGGCTTGGAAGAGTTTTTGTTTACTGTTTGAGTGGACGTTTTTCTCTCTCCTTTTTTTTCTCTTCTCTATCCTGCAACTAGTCACAGGATGGGAAGTTAAGGCCGGGTAGTATCCTCATTTTACTTTATTCTTATTCCACCTCGCCCAACCTTAAAGACTACCTGTTTAACTGGCTGTGTATATTCACATATCCTCTATTCTATATGTAATTTGTAATGCTATCAGCGACAAATAGACACCTGCTGAGTTATTTTTCTGAGTTTATAAAAGCAGAGTTCCCTTTCCACTAGATTACATACGTAAATTCTGGAGGTGTTTAATAATGGAGTTGTGGTCATTCAATTTTGCACTCCCTGACTTAACTTGGGCAGCTTGGTTACACTCGTTAGAGTAGTCTATCTTAATACGCTTGTCGACAGGCAGAAACTTAGGCCAGTCTCTTCTATCACGGGATGGGTGAGTTTAGAGGGAGGAAGGAGGGTTACTGACAGGGCAGGGTTTGTTTATCTTTTCAATGTGTTTTTCTCTATTGTCTCTGTTTTGTTTGTTTTGTTTTCTTTTTCTTTTTCTCTTTTACTCTTTTATTTTTCTAACCTTTGTTGCAAGACACGTCATGTTTTTTGTACTTCATCTACTGACGGTTATCTTCCACATTGCCACATTAGTACAGGTTGTGATCCATGTCTAGAGATATAACATACAGGTTTCTTAGCTGGAACACCAACGGAATTAATCAACAGGTTAAACACCGAAAAGTCCTCACCTTCATCAAAAATCGTAGTATTGATGTTGCATTCCTACAGGAATCTCACTTAACAGACGCAGAAAACCACAAGCTAAGTAAACAATGGCAAGGCCAAATATACTACTCTTCATTTACCTCTCAGGCACAGGGAGTGTGAACCAGTCACTATGCTTAATGTTTTTCTTCAATATAACTTGCCCCCCCCCACTGAGCTCATGATTGGAGGAGATTTTAACCTGGTTCTGGACCCAGCTAAGGACAGATCCTCTCCAACTTCTAAATCCTTATCCTCAGCAGCTAAGGCCCTTAAAAAATAACTAGCAGATCTCAATTTAATCGATGTGTGGAGAGTGAGGCACACATCTCTTTGTGAATACTCTTTCTACTCACACGTACATATCAGTTACTCTCGTATTGATATGTTTTTTATACACACAGGGAAGGAGCATCTCGTTACCTCATGCGAATATTTAGCTAAAACACACTTCATGCTCCTCTCCTGCTCCACATGACCAAACAGAACCAAAACAAAAAACCCAAACGCTGGCGTTTCCCTACTCATCTGACCAGTGATGAGGACTTCATCAAATTAACTAACAAACAGATTGATTTCTTTCTCACCACAAATACAGGCTCTGCTTCCCAGTCTATAATTTGGGAATCCTTAATGGCCTATAACAGGGGCTCTACAATTAGCTACTCTTCTCGGAAAAAGAAACAATGCCAATCCAAAACAAGGTCGCTGGAGAACGCAATGGCTAGGTTGAAACAACGTTATTACAAGCAGGGAGACAAATCAGGAAAATTATTAGCTTGACAGATTAGAAGGGAGGAAGCCGCGAGACACATCCTGGCTGTTAAACCGTCGGATGGGAGTGACACGGTCTGCAGCCCTGAACACATCAATTAGGCCTTCACAGAATTCTATAAAACACTTTACTCATCACAGGGTGAGAAGAATGATGACACAGAGCGCTTTTTAGATAGCCTGGATCTTCCACAGATGCCAGAAGACACTCAGACTGGAGTTGAAGACAAAATATCCAAACAAGAGGTGCTAGATGCTTTTACAATGCGTCCAGGAGGAAAACCCCCGGCCCTGACGGGTTTACAATTGACTTCTTTAAAGCATTCGTAAATAAATTACTTGACCCCCTTATGCATATGTTCAATCACTCAATTGAAACCAATCAGCTACCCCAACCTCTGGAAAGGGCCCTTATCACAGTTCTGTTGAAACCAGGGAAAGACCCTATGTTGTGCGGGTCATACAGACCCATTTCCCTTCTGTCAACTGAGTATAAGGTGCTTGCTAAAATTATAGCCACCAGACTCAAGAAAATAGTTCCTGCACTGGTTAACATGGACCAGACCGGATTCATACAAAAACGATCATCAATTGATAACGTCAAGAGATTACTTAACATAGAGCACTGTGCTAAGTCCATGAACGATCCAGTGCTGGCTATCTCACTGGACGCAGAAAAAGCCTTTGACCGCATCAAATGGGATTTTCTCTTTGCAGTCCTAAGTAAAATGAACTTCGGTCCGAATATGTTATGTATGATTCGATTACTGAACCTCAACCTTACAGCCATGAGCTGCCTCGATTTCTATACTTGTTCCAAACTCTTCCCATATCGATTCCAAGTAAGTTTTTCAGAAATGAGAAAGTGTGATAACTAGATTCATATGGAGAGGGAAGGTGCCCAGAATAAAAATCAAAACTTTATATATCTGTTATCTATGGCAGAATATTAGATCTCTCAGCAAACAAAACCCTCAAATCTAGGGCTAAGTGGGAGCAAGACCTTAATTTCACTTTTGAAGACTGTGATTATAGCCGCCACAAACTTTTACAGATACATCTCATTCATAGAATTTATTTTACACCAGAAAGACTCCACAAGATGAACAGTTCCATCTCAGAACAGTGTCCTAGATGTAAGATAGAAATGGGAAGCCTCATCCATATGTTTTGGACTTGGCGAAATTTGGACAATATTGGGGCTATATTCTGGATGCACTAAACAAGATCACAGGAGCTGAGATCCCTCACTCACCAAGACTGATTTTGTTTGTTAGACTCGTCGGCCCTACCTATTAACATGAGGAAAAATGTACACTTTATCAAACTAGCTCTGATTGCTGGAAACAAACGCATAGCTATATTATGGTAGAGTGAGGACCCTCCTACTGTCTCTATGTGGCTGAAAGAAACTGCTTCATATATGGCCTCTGAAAAGATCATGTTCAACTTAAAAAAAAAACCCATCTTTTTGTTAGTTTTCTAATGGGAAATGACATAGCGGGAGGAAAAGTGACTCCCTCGCTGGAGGTGTTAGACTCACCCCAGCGCATTGAGCCTGGCCAGGTAAATCCAAAAACTTGTGAACAAGCATTAAAAAAGGCCCAAAATAAGTTCCTCAAAACTGAAGTGTCTTTGACTGATACTGTGCTTATGTCAACCTTTTCAGATCAGGAGGGGAAGAGTGCTTACAGGCCACGGAGCCTGTACGCACCGGTCCTGACTCACCTGTCGGTGACCGCCCGTCTCTCCCGGTGAGTCGGGCTGGCATATGTGGTGCGCAGAAGGCTGATGTAACGAAATATTGTCTCAGCTGTCATGTGTGCCAATTCTCCGGTAAACCGAACCACGTTGTTCCGCCGGCTCCTCTGCACCCAATCCCGGTGATAGGTGAGCCATTCGAGCGCCTAATAGTGGACTGTGTTGGAACAAAAACCGGTAACGGGTATCTATTAACTATTATGTGCACTGCCGCTCGGTTTCCCAAAGCAATCCCGCTGTGTAAAATAACCGCCAGCTCCGTGGCGAAGGCCCATAGAAAGTTCTTCTCCACCTTCGGCCTCCCCCCGCACCGTTCAAACTTGCGATGGATACCAGTGCGGTGGGCGCAGGGGCCGTCCTGCTACAGGAGGATGCCGGGGAGGTAGACCATCCGGTGTGTTACTTCTCAAAAAAGTTTAACGTTCATCAGGCCAATTATTCCACCATTGAGAAGGAAAACAAAGTGACATAAATAAGTAAGAGAGAGACTATCCTTACCCTGGCCCAAATCTGGGTAACCAAAACACATGCTACCATACAGGATGACTACTACAACACAAATGCTGAGGTGTCTGCCAGCGTCTGGAGGGCACACCGGGCTTTTAAAGCTGTCACTCTCTGATTGGGGAAGCGCCGCACCAATCAGCCTCATCCACCAGCCGCCAGGGATCTGCTTCACGGGTCCACGGCAAACAGTGGGGTGGAACACACACACAGAGGAAGGGGAGGAACAATGCAAATGGCCTAGGGCCGTAACAACAACTGCTATCAGATATCTTTTACCAATATGATGTATTTGATGAAAAGACTGTAATCCACTATTGATGTCTTTATTTTTTTAATTAATTAACTTGTTTTTAATTTACTGTACTTAACTCCTTACCACTCTTATGATTATCCATTTTTGTTTGTTTGTTTGTTTTTGTTTGTTTTATTTCATTCTACTCATTTGTTTGACATAATTTTTATTTTATTTTATTTTATTTTATTTATTTTTATTTTATTTTATTTATTTTCCTTATTCTGTTTATTAATTTGTTTGCTTTTTGTGGGAGAAGTGATAGATTGGATGGGGAGGGTGAAGACTGGCAGGGGTTGGTTTGGGAGGGAGGTTTTGACAATCAATGTCACAAATATTGCGTAATGTCAATGTATCTAGAAAAAGTCAATAAAGATATTGTTCAAAAAATAAATAAAAAATGAGTATGGTTCAGTGGAAAAAAAGACAAATCAAGTATTGTTAACGATCTCAAATCACTTGTTAAATGTAATCAGCCTGTCTATAATAATATACTGCTCTTCTAAATCACTTCTCATCTCAGAATATTCACAGAAAAATGATAAAGACAAAAAGGTTGTTGAATTAATATCTCTAACCCAAACTTATTGTAAGAAAACACAATGATGTTGAATAGAAACATATTTATAGTATGTAGTATAGTACGAAATCCACAGCAGATGAGCAAACATGATAAACTAGACATCATATACATTCACTGAAGAAACGACATGAAAATAACATTTCTTACGTTTTGTCATCAAAACACATTTTGATGGCGAAACTATCATAAAATATTACATTTTACACTGAGAATAAAAAGAATAAGAGCCATTTTGTTTTTTTGCACAGACAAAAACTTCATGTGACATGGATGCAGTCCAATAGAAAAGAATAGGGCAGAAAAAACGTAACCATCTCACAAGTTTTACGTTATTATTATGAAACTAGTAAGTTTTGCGCTGTGGACCAACGTAGCTATGATACATCTTGATGTGAGACTGGGTTGTTACTCCTGGAGATAGGTACAGACCACCACAATGCAGATATGCTGTTAGTGAGAACATGATATTCATGATATTCAGCTTTAATTATTTTACTCATGTTTCTGTCCTGCAGCTTACCGTGTTCTCCTGGGCCGATGTTTGTCTCCACTAGATCGTTCCTCTTGATCTTCTTTAAGGTTTCCTCCACCACCTCCAGAGACCGTTGGTTATAGATCTGTACTATCTTATCTACAGTTTTCAGCCTGTCTGCGTTCTCCAGATGACTCTTTGGGATTTCTGGTGATTCCAGGAACCACTTAAACTTAGTGAATTCTTCCTCTTCCAGCTCTTCCAGTGTCTTCAACAGAACCGCTTTAACATCCATCGTCCTTCAAACACCTGTTAAAATGAGAGGAAATGTTTAACTTCTAAGATTACAGGAAGTGTAAATCTTTGAGTGTCTCTTTATTCTCATGATCACACCAAGAATAACATTTCTATTCACAATCAAGACTTAATTCAGTAGATAAAAAGGAAGCACTACTTTAGTGTTCTCGTCTATGTCTTCATGTCTATATTAAATTTGATCTACTAACGTTGTATGTTAGATGATTTTATTTTACTTGATATTATGTATTTAACAGTTGCTCTAATGCAAATCTAATATAAAACTTTAGTATTGTGTAAAATGTAATTTTCTAGTCAAGTATGGAGTACAATCCAATCTGATTCTTTTTTACATGCTGCCATTAGGTCATCATGTTATTTGTAGTCATGGTGTTTCCTTTCACTGTTATGGTGACAACATTCAGGCGGATGTCCCCGTTCAGCCCACTGAGCTTAGTATGCTGAGTTTGAGTAAAGATGTGAGCAACTAAAAGTGTCAGAATTTACTTCAGTTGGAAGTAAAACACAAATCCTTGTAATTGGCTGCAGTCATAGATTCAAATTAGGGCTGCACAATGTATCACAAGTTTACAGTTATTGCGATAGCAACATGTGTGATATACATATTGCAAAAGACTGAACTGTGATTATGGAGTTAGATTTGTTTCATAATGTTGTGTGCGTGCAGATCGACAATCTGTGTGTAAATGTGTAATCTGTAAATATAAACACTTTCCACAAATACAAAAAAAAGATCTGTATACTCACAAAAATATTTTGCAAATATAAAACGGATCTGCTAATACACAAACAAATTCCACAAATATAAAAAATACATTAAATTCATTTACAAATAAATGAAAAGTATTTGTGAACTCAGTTTTTATTTGTGAATCGAAAAAACATTTGTGGATCTCAGTTCTACGCTTGTGGATTTGCTTTTTACACACACAGAGTTTTGAAACAAACTTTCCGCCGGTCCGAACGAAAATCCACTCGTATCACTCGGACATTTTCAGATAGCAAGCGATCGCCTACTGGTGACGTCATTTCCGCATATCAAAGTAAGAGCACGCAGTCTTTCTATGAGCTTTTTAAAGAATGTTTAAAAAGCAGATCTGTTTTATATTTGCAAAATATTTTTGTGAGTATACAAATCTTTTTTTTGTATTTGTGGAAGGTGTTTATATTTACAGATTACACATTTACACACAGATTGTCGATCTGCACACACACAACATTATGAAACAAATCTAACTCCATATGTGATAAATTGTGTATTTCACGCTCTGCATGTGAATATATTTGGCCAATCAGATGGAGCCCTACTGCCCTAGATGCCCAACCCCTATGTAGATGTGAATGGCTAAGGTCGCAAAGTGCATAGAGATAGAGCTTAGTGAGCATCATGATGGCTGCAGGGAGAGAAACGAGCAAAGAGGAACAGCAGGTCTGTCATTTGGAAGAACTTTGGTTACAAGAGAGATGACACATTACAAACACTTTAAAATTAGCCAAATGGCTTTTAAACAACAGCAGTGCTAACACCATGAGCTGCAGGTAGGACAAACTGAACATGTTCATATGTTATCGGAACAAGTTCTATGAAAGTAGTAGTTCTAGAGGTTAACTAATATATTGATTATTAATGTGATCAGGTTCTAGAGGTTAACTAATATATTGATTGTTAATGTGATCAGGTTCTAGAGGTTAACTAATATATTGATTGTTAATGTGATCAGGTTCTAGAGGTTAACTAATATATTGATTATTAATGTGATCAGGTTCTAGAGGTTAACTAATATATTGATTGTTAATGTGATCAGGTTCTAGAGGTTAACTAATATATTGATTGTTAATGTGATCAGGTTCTAGAGGTTAACTAATATATTGACTTATAACAAAAACTAATATTACCAGAAAAATGGATTCAGATTCAGCTGAAGTGAATTATTACATTTTTATGAGCAATGACAATTGACTGAATTCTTAGACACCTAAACCTACAGATTTCATGTGGGACTGTGAGATTGGTTCTATGAACATTGGACTGTGGCTGACTGATGAATCTGACCAGTAAATAAATGTGCTGCTGCTCTTATTTCAGCTAATCACCAACCATACCAGGCTGAATAACAAAGGTCCACCCCCATATATTTGAGGGTTAAATGATGAATAGTATATGTTTAAATACCAATTATAACATCATATAACTATATGAATATTTTAACACTGTACAGAAGTTTCTATTTAATGTGGAATTCAAAGTTCAGCTTCTTTAGAACATTGTTTAGTTATTTTTGGCTTCAGTTGCTTTTATGCTGATCAATCATTTATGTTTTGGGCTTTTCTTTCTTTGTGTGGCAGACAGAGTCAGGTATATTATTTAATGATAAGATGTAAATATTCTCTGTAAGGATACACAGTGGTAAAAACCTCAACAAACACCTGAATGTGGTTAATCCTTTTAGTTTCTGTTCTGCATTTTTCTGCAAGTCTCATCATTTCTCTGAAATCACATGAAATCACATGACCATAGAAACACCACGTACACACTATGTGGAAGTGTTGTGGTTGCATAAATGTGTTTTGTCCGTGACATTAACTGTTGTACTGAGCCTCATGTCGGTAAAGAGAACTGAGAAACGTTTTGTGAAACTGAACTATAGAGAAGTATTGAGAATTGTGTAACTAACTGAAAAACTCTGAGAATATTTTTAAAATACTTCACAGATACAGAAAAAGACATCAACTCTCAACGCCGATCCGAATGACTTGAACAACTTCTGTCCCATCTCAAACCATTTCTCTCCAAAATACTTGAAAGAACGGTTGCAGCTCAGATCCACACCCATCTGTCTGACAACAATCTCTATGAACAATTTCAGTCAGGCTTCCGTCCCCTCCACAGCACTGAGACAGCCCTAGTGAAAATCACAAACGACCTCCTGATGGCATCTGACTCTCTCCTTTCGACCTGACCTCAACCTGAGTGCAGCTTTCAACACCATTTCTCATGACATCCTCCTGGACAGATTAGCCTCCATTGGAGTCACTGACATCCCTCTGGCTGGGGTCCGGCTGCTCTCCAGTCTCTAGTGGTGTTCCCCAGGGCTCTGTCCTTGGCCCCCTCCTGTTCATTATTCATCTTCTGCCTCTTGGTCACATTCTCAGGAAATTTGACATACAATTCCACTGTTACGCTGATGATACCCAACTCTATCTTTCCACTAAGCCTACTTCCACTCTGCCACCCACAGCTCTATCCGACTGCTTACTGGAAATTAAATCATGGCTCTCGCTCAATTTTCTTAAACTCAACGGCGAAAAAACTGAGTTCCTCCTCATCGGTACCAGATCAACCCTAGCAACACTCAACACTTTCTCCATGTCCATCAACAATACCACTGTTCCCCCATCCTCTCAGGTAAAGAGCCTGGGTGTCATCCTGGACAGCACATTATCCTTCAAAGCCCACATCAATAGCGTTACTCGGTCTGCATACTTCCATCTACGTAACATCAATCGTCTCCGTCCCTCACTTTCACCAACCTGCACCGCTATCCTGGTAAACACCCTGATCACATCTCGTCTGGACTACTGTAACTCTCTCCTCTTTGGTCTTCCGCGGAAATCTCTCCACAAACTCCAACTTGTACAGAACGCAGCCGCTCGTATCATAACCAGAACTCCCTCTATTGAACACATCACTCCTGCTCTGCAGCAACTTCACTGGCTCCCTATCAAATCCTGCATTGACTTTAAGATTCTACTCCTCACATTCAAGATCCTTCACAACCTGGCACCATCACCCCCCCCCCCCCCCCCAACCTTCCCAACCTGACACCATCACCATCACCCCAACCCTAACCCCCCCCCTGACCCTTCCCAACCTGGCTCCATCATATCTCTCTGAACTTATTCACATCTACACACCTTCTCACACTCTCCGATCCTCCTCTGCCAACCAGCTCTTCGCCCCATCTGCCACTTTAACCACCATGGGGTCAAGAGCTTTCAGCCGCTCTGCCCCCCGCCCCCCAACCCTAACCCCCCCGCCTCAGGAACTCTCTCCCACCTGACATTTGCACTTCAGACTCTGTCTGCACCTTTAAATCCAGCCTGAAAACGCATCTATAGAGCGGCATACTCTGTCTCTCACTGACTATGCAAATCTTCATTCTTGTTTATTTATTGTATTAATGCACTTTGTAGTCACATTCATATTTATTCTTTATCTTTGCACCAAATGTCACCTGATTTATATTGTTTGATGTACTGTTGTTGTGTTATATGTGCCTTGTAAGGTGACTTTGAGTGCTTTGAAAGGCGCCTTTAAATAAAATGCATTATTATTATTATTAGCATTATTATTATTATTATTATTATTATTATTATTATTATTATTATTATTATAAACGTATAGTCTCATTTATAGTCATCCATAAAACATAATAACACAAAGACAAGTCCAGGTTTGGTTTTTTTTCAGTTCTCTCTCCTTAGTGACACTCCCTTTTTACAGAGTCCTTTTTCTCTTGATGGTGGACATCGAAAAACTTGTAATCTTGTGAACAAATGAACAATTTAAAGTCTGTAGCGAGATACAGAGTCAACCCAATTTTTCCAGAAATTCTTAAATTTACCAGATTTTTGTCAAACCAAAAAAAGTCAACCTTTCCATCATATAAATATAATATATAATACTTTAACCCACTCTCCATCTTAGTCTGTCTTCAGCCTCTTCCTGGTAATGTTTTTTTTACTAGCAACATGATCCTAAACATACAGACTTTGATTGACAGGTGATGGTGGGGGGGGGGGGGGGGGGCGGGACTTCAGAGGCTGATTTTTACACAACTTTGAAGCCTAATTTCATATATTTGGTGATTTTTTTAATCATTCAAATTTGGCAGGGTGGTTAACAACACACTTTTCTGTGGTATGTCAAACTCACAACACATATTTATTTATTTATGTATTTGTACTTTACATTGACTTTAAACCTTACTGGCAGGATTTGAAGCATTGTATGGAGAAATATACTATATTTGTGAAAAGGGAACAAAAGAATGACAAATTCAGGAGAGAAATATATTGGTTATTAATGTGATCAGGTTCTAGAGGTTAACTATAGAACCTGATCACATTAATAATCAATATATTATAATGTATTGATTATTAATGTGATCAAGTTCTAGTGGAAGAGGTTAACTAATATATTGATTATAAATGTGATCAGGTTCTAGTGGAAGAGGTTAACTAATATATTGATTATAAATGTGATCAGGTTCTAGTGGAAGAGGTTAACTAATATATTGATTATAAATGTGATCAGGTTCTAGTGGAAGAGGTTAACTAATATATTGATTACAAATGTGATCAGGTTCTAGTGGAAGGGGTTAACTAATATATTGACTATTAATGTGATCAGGTTCTAGAGGTTAACTAATATATTGATTATTAATGTGATCAGGTTCTAGTGGAAGAGGTTAACTAATATATTGATTATAAATGTGATCAGGTTCTAGTGGAAGAGGTTAACTAATATATTGATTATAAATGTGATCAGGTTCTAGTGGAAGAGGTTAACTAATATATTGAGTTTCACTAAAACTAATATTACCAGAAAAACACACATATGGGAGATTATTAGTGACAAAGTCAATGCTGTTAGTAAAACCAAAAATATTCCACTCCAAAAATATTAACACAGGTGTGTGCGTGCTCGTGCTACCTGCTGCAAGATGCCTTCTAGTTACCTTCTAGTTTTATCACTTCCTTCTTTTCATTCATTGAATCAAGGCCTAAGTGTCAGCAGAGCATCTTTCCTGAACAAGCAGACGTAGTTCTGGGATCAATTCTCCACAAAAACACCAACAACTCCCTCTGTGCTGCATATGTTCACCTCTCCTCCGTCAGGTCACTGTGCATGCAGCTGCAGCACACAGACATCATGGTGCTTTGAATTCATATGTTTATCTTTTAATTACAGTTTTAGTTCTCTTTAAAATCATTTAGTTCAGTCATGGAGTAACAGGTGAACTCAGCAGGTTTTAATTGTTTAAAGTATCTAAACCTGATCCATCCAAGACAGACTTGAAATAATCTTAATATATATAATATTTTCTTATTCCAACAAAAACAGTCACAAACACAATCTGATGAAACAAACACTGTTGTGCTTCTCACCTGGTCAGCCTGATCACTGTGAAGTCACTTCTGTTGATTCTTCAGTTTGAGTTATTGTTCAGACTGTCACTCGTTCTGCAGCGCTGTTAGAACAGGAAGGAAATGTGTTGAGCTGCAACTGATACTGAAGAGAAATCAGAGTTCTTATAACGCGCACAAGATACGGAAGTAGGCACTTCAGGCACAGGATGTAATATTCTGCAGGATATGTTCATTATGATGCTGTGAGCTGTGTTTTCTTTGAGTCTCTGTCAGACTTGCTGCTCAGAATAAAGTCAAACAGACATTTAATGAACAAAGTTCAGCAGAAGCTTCAACAGACTCAGAAAGCAGCTGATGATCCAGTGAAGACACTCTGAGCAAACTGATTTCATCAAGCTCACACTTAATTCATCATTCACAGAAACATGATTTCATGTAGAATAACACAATATACTGCAACCACTCAAATATCACTGCTTAGAAAAAACAGTGAGCTTTCTGCAGCATGCACAAGCAGGGTCTCCATCCTGCACCCACCTTGTCGAAGTCGGCGACCAAGGCTTCGTTGAAAAATCCACCCAACAGTTGCTGAAAACCCTCGGATTCACAGTCCAAGCAAAAGAAAGCACTCAGGGAACTTGTGGAGGAGGCAGAGAAAGGGAGCCCTTGTGGCTGTTGCTCAGAAGAAGAGACACTGAGTGGGGGAGCTAAGGAGCCTTGGGCCAGCCACGGGGGGCAGTAGGGAGACGTCCCTTCTATCAGATGGCCCACTGGCACTAGCGGAGGTACGAAAGGCAGAAATGCCCTGCAGGCAGCAAACACCTGTGCTTCTATCTGTTTATAAAACACAAAGCAGCCATTAACCACCCTTTCACCTGTTTTAATCTTAATTTCCATTAGCTTGTATAAGAACTGAGCTCATCTGAAAGAGCAAATCTGATCTATTATAGTGTCTAAGAGAACAAATAAGCGATCTGTGATTGGTCAAACATATCAGTCTATATCATTTTACCCAACAGAAAATACAACAAAAACATACACTGGCATACACATGCATCATGCACTGGTCATGCTTCCCCAAAGTCAGGGCCTCCAGTCACCCAAGACAAGATTTGAATATAACACCAAAGAAAAGGAACAGTAATGGGCTTCACATATATTCCACAGGACACAGTTACAAGACAAAAGCAGTGATCTTACAGCTATAATCTTAATTATAATGATGAATCAATCATTTAGGTCCTTCACTTTTCTTTTACAACTGAAAAAAGGTGGGCTGAGGAGGGGAGAAACACATTTTTCCTGGACACAAACTAAACTGTCAGCTGTGTTTGACTATTAACAGATCGTTTTCTGTTTCTAGTTTTGCAGAGAACTTCACACGAGACCCAAAACAGCTTTCTGTACTCTGTATGACAGTTTAAATGCACAGAAAATAAATTTGACTTGCTTTTAACATTTTTTTCCATTTAAACATACAAAAAGTGAACTGAGAATCAGAATCAGGCTGGAAAACCATAAGCACATTAACATTGTCCTTTTTATATCAGTTTCAGATCAATAGAGCAGGTATATTGGCCAACATTATGATCTCCTCATCCTTAGCCACTTTCACACCAGAATCTGATTATTAAACCTTTTGGAACGAGTCATATAAACATTGAACGTCTCAACACTACAAACACAGTAACATCAGTCTGTATTGATGGAGGAAGCTGAACTGAGTCAAACAGAAACTTCAGTGACCAGAAAGCAGAACTGGAACATGAGAACTGCTGTCACATCCAGTTTGCCTGATTATTAATGCCCTTTAATTAGTGAAGTGACACTATAAAGAGAGATCATAGACGCTTATCTAGCTGTATGTAAAGTACACACACTTTAACAACAATTTCATCTTTATTTCCACAAGTAAAACAAATCAAATCAAATTTGGGTTTCTGAAGGTTCTCACTACAATAGAATTTGCTCAAAGAAGAAAAAAAATAGACATTATTAAACATATTAGTATAACAGGAGACATTACACTTAGAAATGAAATATATTGATAATAAAATAAATCTGAGACTTACAGTACAGGTCAAAGTTTTTAGAATGCTTCCATTTTTTCATGTTTGTACTGAAATGTATAGTTTATTGTCTCAGTGTGCGCTGAAATTAAAGTATAGAACAAATAAATGGGGAGATACAATAAATGATATCTCATTTTGAACATAATACATATTGTTTAATTTGAATCAAAACAGCTTTTTGCAGATATAACAGCTGAACATATATCTTTCTACAGCGGATATTAAATACTGTGGGAAACTTTTTCCATCACTTTTGCAGCAGGTAAATGTGTTGCTTTGCTTTCACCCTTCAGTTTGTCAAAACCTGCTTGATGACTGTGCTGCTTTCATGATTTGAAGCTGACTCTGTAGTTTTTCTTCTTCCTCTAAGTTAGTTCTGACAATCTGGATGTTTCATTTCAGGTTCAAGTTTATTGTCATTTTTACTGTGCCTTTGCATACACATGAAAATGAAATTCTGTCTCTCAATCAGTGACCCCAGTGCAGATAAAAACATCAATAGAATAATAAACATCCCATAGGAATAAAATCAATAAAAAGAAAATCAATCAAAGTACATCTGTGCAAAATTTCGCTAGTTAAAATAGCCCATTCTCACAAAGTGCAGGTAGTGCGTTCAGTCTCTTGACTTGACAGGTGACTAGCTGTCAAGGATCAGAGTGTGTGTGGTTGTGTGTATGGGGGACAGTCCATCAACTTCTTTGTGGAAAGAAGTTGTTCAGCTTCCTGCTGGTGTTGCAGCTAATGCTTCTGTATCTTCTCCCTGATGATATGGTGGGAGGGGTGGAGTGGGTCCATGATGATAGAGGTAGCTCTGCTGATGCAGCGTTGTCGGTATAGCTCCATCAGGCAGGAGAGTAGGGCACCAATGATTTTGCTGGCTGTCTTGACCAGTCTGTTGAACTGCTTCTTGTCCTGTGCGCTGCAGCACCCGAACCAGGAAGTGAACTGAATCATTATCTCTCTGCAGGATGAACCAGCTGGCTGTAGACCAGAAGGTGCTGCATGGCTCTGCAGGATGCTGCCACTCTGTGCCAGTGACCAACAGCAAAGGAGCCTCAGACCATCACACTTCCTCCTCCCATCTCTTATACACACAGAGTTTGTGAGCCATCAACCAAAGCTAGAAACTCCAGGAATTGTTTGCATCAACATGTAAGGCTCCATTTACTCGCATTTCTGCAGAGAATCTACAACTTAACACATTACTTCATCCGCTCGGGTAAATCTGTCATTATTTATTCATGCAATCTGCTAACTTTAGTAGCAGTATATTAAAGTTGTCCTGTTCCCTGTCTGTTGTGGCCTCAACAGCAGTTTGCGCTTTCCACGGCCTCCAGCCCTGGTGCTGTCGCTCCGTTTCTTACTGCTATTGCTGCCCGCTGGATATGGTCTGATTAATGGGCAAAGTAATCTCGTCAGTGTCCACTGCTCACACAGCTTTGAGCTCATCCTCTCACCACAACTCTTGTTTGATTATTTGCTATTTTGGTTGGTTTAGATTATTTTTTCTTTTTTTTCGTTTATTTTTGTTTAATATTCAGCTGTGGATTCCTGGTACCTATCCACAGCTGAGTTTTGGTGTTTTTTTCGTTATTATCTTGTATTTTGTGTTCTTTGTGTGTATATTGGTGATTGGTTTCTGCCAGTTGTTATAGTAGAACTTCTAGATTATTTAACTTCAGTAACCTTAAAGTATGAGACAGAGAACAGAAGTCGTCGAACAGCCAAACGGGATCTTTATTGAAGACACTGCACTCATCAATGAGACATAAGAGAGCAAAACAGTGCAAACAGCAAAACAGCCCAGAGGCACGCCCTTACAGACTCCTTATACTGTCGGCAGCGTGTGGGTGTCATTGTGTGCGCACCAGGTCAGCTTGACCTGGCACATTTCGGCTAATATTTGGTTTCCTGGAATTCTATTCATAAGTGATGGTGACCAGATCTCCCTGGGACTATTAAACATGGTGAAAAACAACTCCTTACAAGGAGTTGATGAAATCAACATGGTAAGGCCTGTTGCGACATCTTCAAACTGACCTTTTGCCTCTTCTGGGTTTTCCTCATTTCCACTTCTGATACACACACATGCTGTAACTGCCTCTACATAGTCCCTCCTCTTTATGATTTTATCATAAATGTTCGCCGAGATTATGTATAATAAATGTGTCTATGTAGGTGTCGATATTATGGATATATGATAATGTGAGTACAACCTGTGTTTCTCACTAATATGGATATATGGTGTGAACTTGGTAGATATGTGACAATGTGAGTACAACCAGTTTTCCTCACTCTCATGGATGTATGTTGTGAATTTCTTAACGTGAACATGATACACATAAGAAACACATATATGATGCATGGTGATATGGCTTGACATAATCATATGGCACACATGAAATACTGGAACATATTTCAACATCTGTCACTCATGAAGAAGGCGAAAAACACGACCGGCTGTCGAGTTCAGGAAAATTCCTCCATCGCCCCCTCCCATCGGGCGGCCTATTCCAATTTATTGGACTTCTGACAGATGGTCAAATATGCTATTGATGAGTTAGTAACATAGCTTCAGATTGAACTGTAACATAAATTCATTTAGATTTTAGTAGGGCCGCAGAGATCACTTTATTATATTGAAACCCAAGGCACACATTGAATATACCAAATACAACTCTAAAATGCAAAAATGAATATGGAGTACAGAACACAAATCACACACAGTTGATTACATGATATGGTGACAACAATATTGTATTCTAATCATAGTCTCTTGTTATATGTGTGGTATGTGGTTATAGTGTATCTCTTTTCCGTCCAAAGAGTAAATCAGCCATTATTTATTTTCCTTTACCTCATGGTTCATCCTCATTATCTGAAATGTTTTTGTCCTTCATGTAGTCAGGAGTTGGGAATAAGTCTTGTGTTCCCTCCCCCTTTTGCGTCAGAAGGATTCTGCGCACCAATTGTTCAGGGGGCATCATGCTTAGCATTTTTGCTCCTTGTATGTCTGCTGCAAGGTTCAGCTTCTCGTCCATTGCTCTCATACACCATCTCTTCAGGATATGCACGATGCAACATGTCAATAAGAAAACCAGAATTTTCTAGCCCATCCCACTTAATGCTTCCACCCCTACCAGCATCGTCAGTCATCTCAGATTTTAACATTTCAAGCTTTCTCATTGCAACCGAAAATGTTCCGTCAGCTGCGGTGTTATTTGAAATATATGTGCAACATAACGTTTCAAACATTTTACACAATCCCCCCTTTTCTGCTAACATAAAACACATACTGTTGAACAGGTTGGAAACTTGGGCAGGACTCAGTGGAACAGTCCTAGACTGGTTCAGGTCCTACTTGGAAGAGCTGAGTTATTTTGTGACCATTGGAAGTTATGAATCTGATCGAGTGGCTATGACATGTGGAGTTCCTCAGGGGTCAGTTCTTGGACCTCTTCTGTTCAGTCTATATATGCTGCTCTTGGGTCAGGGGTCAGTTCTTGGACCCCTTCTGTTCAGTCTATATATGCTGCCCTTTGGTCAAATTCTGCAGAACTCTAAAGTAGACTATCACAGTTATGCAGATGACACACAGATATACCTAGCACTGTCCCCAGATGACTACAGTCCAATACAGTCACTGTGTCACTGTTTAGAGCAAGTCACTAATTGGATGAACCAAAATTTCCTTCAATTAAATCAGGACAAAACTGAGGTCCATGTTTGTCAGTAAACATCTGGAGTCACTCTCTCTAAAAACTATGGACCAAGTCCGAATCCTTGGCGTGCTGATAGACTCAGATCTGACCTTCAGCAGTCACATCAAATCAATCACCAAAACAGCCTTCTATCAGCTTAAGAACATATTTGAACCAGAACAAAGAGATCAGAGCACATTACTCCAGTTCTAAAGTCTTTACACTGGCTCCCAGTCAGTTCTAAAGTCTTTACACTGGCTCCCAGTCAGTTCTAAAGTCTTTACACTGGCTCCCAGTCAGCTCTAAAGTCTTTACACTGGCTCCCAGTCAGTTCTAAAGTCTTTACACTAGCTCCCAGTCAGTTCTAAAGTCTTTACACTGGCTCCCAGTCAGTTCTAAAGTCTTCAGCTATAGAATAGATTTTAAGGTTCTGCTACTGGTCTACAAATCACTGAATGGTTTAGGTCCAGAATACATGAATGACATGTTAGTAGAATATAAACCCAGTAGAGCTCTGAGATCTACTCACTCAGGTCAGATAGCTGAGCCCAGAGCTCTGAGATCTACTGACTCAGGTCAGATAGTTGAGCCCAGAGCTCTCAGATCTACTGACTCAGGTCAGATAGTTGAGCCCAGAGCTCTCAGATCTACTGACTCAGGTCAGATAGTTGAGCCCAGAGCTCTCAGATCTACTGACTCAGGTCAGATAGTTGAGCCCAGAGTTCAAACTAAACATGGTGAAGCAGCTTTTACACAACTGGAACAAACTACCAGCAGAACTGTGAACATTTTTAAATCCAGGTTCTCTTCACTTCTCTTCTCCTGAGCACATTGAGTTGCCACTGTGTATGAAATGTGCTATATAAATAAAGCTGCCTTGTACGGTGGCCCTGAAGTGCAAAACACAACAGCAAATCAGGGGGTTTTCCAGAAAGCTGGTTATGTGAAAACTCAGAGTAAGTTAAGCCTGAGATGAGGGAACCACTGTGTTCCGTTCCAGAAAGAGAGGTAACTGAAACTCTGAATCAGTCACCATGGTAACTGAAACTGAAACATAACCTGCTCGCTCGCAGGTTTTCTTTAAGGCTGCGTTCACACTGCAGGCAAATCTGATTCAAATATGACTTTTAGGCCTGACTGTCCACACTGTTTTCAGCTGCTCTGTTCAGACTGGGCCACGTTAGTGACCGATCTGACAGGTTGCCGTGGCAACGTTGTCAGAGCGGAGGCGTCATCTAGTGTGTATTGTGTGATGTCATATAATTGCGACACCAACGCGGACACCAACGCGGAAGTAACTTAGAACTGCATTCTCTATACAAGTCAATGGAGAATTCACCAACTTCTCACTTGATTTCTAACCTCAGTAAACGTTTTCAAAATGTGTTTATGGTCTCCATCGCTAGTTTAAAGCCTTCTTCAATGCAGTATGATGTTCATTTGGGACATTTTGGCCTCCCTGATTTTATATGTGACGATAAAGCAGGGTATGCATTAGGGCGTGGCTACGTCCTGATTGACAGGTTGATTGACCAATGTCCTCGAGATCCAGCCCTCGTAACCATAGCAACCTCCCTGCTCCGCCCATGGCTCCACCTCATGCCCATATAAGTAGAATCCATTTTTTTATTTTTCCCAGCATGCACCTGAAATTTTCAAGATGGCGCTGCTCAGATCCGAAACTATTGGCTTCCGAGCAGCAGTCCACAAACCAATGGGTGACGTCACGGATGTTACGTCCATTTCTTTTATACAGTCTGTGGTTTCTACCTGTCTCCTCTTACCTGAAGCAAGCTGCCAGACATGGATGATCCATTTCTTTGCAATCTGGTGGATATTGAGGCAGAATTCATTTGCAATGCCTTATGTCAGGAGATGTATTCAGGGATGTGCTTTCATTCCAAGATAAATATCTGTTAGAACAGTATCACTGTTCATTACACTCAATCATTTCTTAAAGACTGTGTAAAGTGAATTCAGACATTTTCTTCTAAACACATTAAATAGGTCATAAATGTATTTCTAAAAAAGGTGTAAAAAGCATTTCAACCATTTAGATTTGAAATGTGGAGCTAGGATTAGCATAAACCTGCCCCTGCTGCTGTAGAGGTATAAACACATTCAGCACACATTAGTACTACTACAGTCTACAGTTAGCCAGTTAGCTGAGTTAGCCGCCGAGCTAGCAGCTGGGTTAGCTGCCTAGTTAGCCGTCGAGCTAGCAGAAAGCTTCCAGCATCCATGTTGCTGGTAGAGGTGGTGACTTTGATTGACAGGTGATGTAGTATTCTGAGCATGTCTGTTGTAACCACTGTCTATTGTGATGACGTAAGCAAGGTGCGCTGGAGCGTATTTGTATTACAGAGACAAAGATGGAGGCATACGTTCGCGTCAGTGAGACCGACATAACTGTTTATTTAGACAATTAACTGTCAATAACACAGAAATAATACAGGTGACACGTGGTAGGGGGCGGGGTTTCAGCGGACTCGGAGGCCACGCCCACAGCGTTCGGGAGCAGAGAAAGAGGCTGATTTTTACACAACTTTGAAGCCTAATTTCATATATTTGGCGATTTTTTTAATCACTCAAATTTGGCAGGGTGGTTAACAACACACTTTTCTGTGATATGTCAAACTCAGAACACATATTTATTCTTACTTTACACTGACTTTTTTTTAAGTATATTTTTGGGGCTTTTTGCTTTTAATGTACAGGTTAGTAGAGAGGGGGGAATGACATGCAGGATAGGATCTTAGCACACATAGTTTGTATGGTAGCCTACTGATGGAAAAATGTGTAACTACAAAATAAACCACATTTCATATTTCATACTTTTTATATGTAATTTCACAGACATATTGTTGTATTTTTTCTGGGTTTTGTGTGAAATCCTTAAGAATAATATAAAACCAGTCTGTACACCAAGATGAACTGGTTTACACTTTATTCTTGGTTTGACACTGCTGGAAGGGTAATATTGATTTATAAGTGTGCTTTATTTGTGTGAAACACGTTTGGTTATAATTTGTGATAAATAATATAACTTGATTTATATGTATAGATACTAGAACCGCCACTGAGTGCGGTTTATGATTTGCATTTTAATTTATTATTTATCTTTTATTTATTGTTCCAAAAGCTCAGGTCCCTTTAAACAACAGAAAATATCTGTGTTTGTGTAACATACAATGTATGTTTTTTGTTAAAGCTATGTGACATCAACATTTTGTTGTTTTTGTAAATTATTAGCCTATTTATAATTCAATATTATATTAACAGCTCAGAGATGTCCAAGCAGTAGTATGTTGTTTGTGCAATTTTTTGCATTGTCAATTTGAAATAATTTTCTGTTTTTGAATGAAGGGACGGACATTTAAAAAAAAAATCTGATTCATCGATTAATCGAAAAAATAGAAGAGAAGGATGGGAACGGCCTGTTCCATTACAGGCCATAATAAACAATAATAATAAACTGAGAATATATCTTAAAAAAAGAGTTGAATCCATGACTGGTTCTATCTCTTAATACATGGTTAGAGATTATATCAAAGAATGGCCTGACACAGAAGAACATGTTACTGAAATGAATTGCACATGATTGGCAGATAAGAGATTCAGTAGATGAGGAAGGGGACTAACAATATGACTTAAACAATCAGGATTCTTACAGATATTTACAAATGAGGCATTATCTAGAGCAAATAACAAAAAAACTAATCATTTCCATTTTTTTTGGGAATGTCCCTCTATTAAAGTCCATGTAAAGTCAATTCATTGATTTACTTCTAAACATATTATACATGTTGGAAAATGGTTACAGAAAACATGAGAAAAGGCTGATAACTATGCAAATGGAGCCTCTCCTCAGTGGTTAACCTGCCTACTGGCCAGTTATTGTTACTACATCTAACACTACTACAGTCTACAGTCTACAGTTAGCTGAGTTAGCCGCTGAGTTAGCCACTGAGTTAGCCGCCGAGCCAGCAGCTGAGTTAGCAGCAGAAAGCTCTCAGACGTAGTGTCCATGTTTGAGGTAGAGGTGGTGACTTTGATTGACAGGTGACACTTGGTAGGGGGCGGGGTTTCAGCGGCTGATTTTTACACAACTTTGAAGCCTAATTTCATATATTTGGTGATTTTTTTAATCATTCAAATTTGGCAGGGTGGTTAACAACACACTTTTCTGTGATATGTCAAACTCAGAACACATATTTATTTATTTATGTATTTGTACTTTACATTGACTTTAAACCTTACTGGCAGGATTTGAAGCATTGTATGGAGAAATATACTATATTCGTGAAAAGGGAACAAAAGAATGACAAATTCAGGAGAGAAATAAATATTTAGGATCATGTTAGTTGTTAGTAAAAAAAAACATTACCAGGAAGAGGCTGAAGACAGAGGCGACTAAGATGGAGAGTGGGTTAAAGTATTATATATTATATTTATATGAAAGGAAAGGTTGACTTTTTTTGGTTTGACAAAAATCTGGTAAATTTAAGAATTTCTGGAAAAATTGGGTTGACTTTGTATCCCGATGAGATCAGACTGAGTAATAGTTTGTTCTCGCTACAGACTTTAAATTGTTCATTTGTTCATAAGATTACAAGTTTTTCGATGTCCACCATCAAGAGAAAAAGGACTCTGTAAAAAGGGAGTGTCATTAAGGAGAGAGAACTGAAAAAAAACCAAACCTGGACTTGTCTTTGTGTTATTATGTTTTATGGATGACTATAAATGAGACTATACGTTTATAATAATAATAATAATAATAATAATAATAATAATAATAATAATAATAATAATAATAATAATGATAATAATAATAATGCATTTTATTTAAAGGCGCCTTTCAAAGCACTCAAAGTCACCTTACAAGGCACATATAACACAACAACAGTACATCAAACAATATAAATCAGGTGACATTTGGTGCAAAGATAAAGAATAAATATGAATGTGACTACAAAGTGCATTAATACAATAAATAAACAAGAATGAAGATTTGCATAGTCAGTGAGAGACAGAGTATGCCGCTCTATAGATGCATTTTCAGGCTGGATTTAAAGGTGCAGACAGAGTCTGAAGTGCAAATGTCAGGTGGGAGAGAGTTCCTGAGGCGGGGGGGTTAGGGTTGGGGGGCGGGGGGCAGAGCGGCTGAAAGCTCTTGACCCCATGGTGGTTAAGGTGGCAGATGGAGCAGAGAGCTGGTTGGCAGAGGAGGATCGGAGAGTGTGAGAAGGTGTGTAGATGTGAATAAGTTCAGTGAGATATGATGGTGCCAGGTTGTGAAGGATCTTGAATGTGAGGAGTAGAATCTTAAAGTCAATGCAGGATTTGATAGGGAGCCAGTGAAGTTGCTGCAGAGCAGGAGTGATGTGTTCAATGAAGGGAGTTCTGGTTATGATACGAGCGGCTGCGTTCTGTACAAGTTGGAGTTTGTGGAGAGATTTCCGCGGAAGACCAAAGAGGAGAGAGTTACAGTAGTCCAGACGAGATGTGATCAGGGTGTTTACCAGGATAGCGGTGCAGGTTGGTGAAAGTGAGGGACGGAGACGATTGATGTTACGTAGATGGAAGTATGCAGACCGAGTAACGCTATTGATGTGGGCTTTGAAGGATAATGTGCTGTCCAGGATGACACCCAGGCTCTTTAACTGAGAGGATGGGGGAACAGTGGTATTGTTGATGGACATGGAGAAAGTGTTGAGTGTTGCTAGGGTTGATCTGGTACCGATGAGGAGGAACTCAGTTTTTTCGCCGTTGAGTTTAAGAAAATTGAGCGAGAGCCATGATTTAATTTCCAGTAAGCAGTCGGATAGAGCTGTGGGTGGCAGAGTGGAAGTAGGCTTAGTGGAAAGATAGAGTTGGGTATCATCAGCGTAACAGTGGAATTGTATGTCAAATTTCCTGAGAATGTGACCAAGAGGCAGAAGATGAATAATGAACAGGAGGGGGCCAAGGACAGAGCCCTGGGGAACACCACTAGAGACTGGAGAGCAGCCGGACCCCAGCCAGAGGGATGTCAGTGACTCCAATGGAGGCTAATCTGTCCAGGAGGATGTCATGAGAAATGGTGTTGAAAGCTGCACTCAGGTTGAGGTCAGGTCGAAAGGAGAGAGTCAGATGCCATCAGGAGGTCGTTTGTGATTTTCACTAGGGCTGTCTCAGTGCTGTGGAGGGGACAGAAGCCTGACTGAAATTGTTCATAGAGGTTGTTGTCAGACAGATGGGTGTGGATCTGAGCTGCAACAGTTCTTTCAAGTATTTTGGAGAGAAATGGTTTGAGATGGGACAGAAGTTGTTCAAGTCATTCGGATCGGCGCCAGGTTTCTTGAGTGTAGGAGTTATTGCAGCAGTCTTTAGTGATGATGGAACAACACCAGAAGTCAGTGAGGAATGAATGATGTCAGTTATTAATGCAGACAGGGCAGGTAGGCAGACTTTTACCAGGTGGGTAGGTAGGAGGTCTAACAGTAAAAGTCTTTATCTTGGAGCTCAAGACATCTTTTGCCAGGATCTCAGTTGTAAGAATAAATAACGACGGGCAGAGGCGGTCCTGGCTAGTTTTGCGCCCTGGGCGGACTGACCGTCAACCCCCCCCCCCCCCCCCCCCAACACATGCACAATATTGAACTATTTATGTTATTTTATTACATATGTTATTAAATACAAAAATTAACAAGAGTAGAGAAAGAAATTAAGATAAATAAATGACATGTAGTATGTTAACACCAATGTAAATTGCACAAATCCTTCACCACACAAAAATAAGGTGAATAAATGAAATATAGTATGTAAAACTTTTTTTTTTTTGCATTTTATTTATTTATTTATTTTTTGCATTTTCACATAACTCAATAACTTACATGTAGCTATAACGGGTCTGTATTCATTTTATAAATGTATTACTATTTATTTGGAAGCAGCAGTTTGTGTGGATCATAATCATCACAGGTCAGTCTATTCCCCCCCCCCTCCCCCCCTGCTTTTCCTCTGAGAGTGAGACTCACACACAATCTGCTCACAGCCTCTGCAGTCGCATGTTGATCCCCCGCCCCCCCCCCCCGGCCCCCTACCCTTTGCCTTTTCTTCTGACACATACAACCTGTATACATGACTCTCAGCAGCAAGTTGATGTGATAGTAGGGGCGCCTCATCGCCCACTGCACCAACTGGATGTGGAAATGAGCGTAGTAGTCTAGAAAACTGGCGTTTTTTGGTTTTTTGAGGACGCACTTTTTCCCCCTTTTTTTTGAGAGCGCTCATGCGCCCCCAAGTAGATTGCGCCCTGGGCGGTTGCCCACATTGCCCATAGCAAAAACCGCCACTGACGACGGGGATATAGAGCAGCCTGCCTCGACCAGCAGAGACCTCAGTCAGAACAGAGAAATGTGGTAATTCATATAAAACTGATATCAAATTTAGAAAAGAAAGGCCAAGACATTTTTTTCTGTGTGTATTTCACGTTGCCCAATACTGAATAATATTGAGCAGGTGGTGAATATCACAGCTTAAAATGAAACTAGTCTGATCAGTAGATCTGATGGAAGCAATAAAGACATTGGTCTGTAGGATGGTTACATTACTTCTACATAGTTCACTGGTCTGTTCATTATCTCTTTATTTTCAGATGAAGTTTTGATTCTTCAGGAAATCTTCTACATCTTGGTTCTTAAACACTGTTGTTTGACATTTAGAGAACTTCTCATGATTTAAAAGCAGAGTTGATGTCGTTTGTTGTTTATAGGAAGTATTTTAAAAACTGCAGGTTTTTGACAGTTAGTTACACACTTCTCTATACTTCTCTATAGTTCAGTTTCACAAAACGTTTCTCAGTTCTCTTTACCGACATGAGGCTCAGTACGACAGTTAATGTCACGGACAAAACACATTTATGCAACTACAACACTTCCACATAGTGTGTACGTGGTGTTTCTATGGTCATGTGATTTCATGTGATTTCAGAGAAATGATGAGACTTGCAGAAAACTGCAGAACAGAAACTAAAAGATTAACCTCATTCAGGTGTTTGTTGAGGTGTTTACCACTGTGTATCCTTACAGAGAATATTTACATCTTATCATTAAATAATATACCTGACTCTGTCTGCCACACAAAGAAAGAAAAGCCCAAAACATAAATGATTGATCAGCATAAAAGCAACCGAAGCCAAAAATAACTAAACAATGTTCTAAAGAAGCTGAACTTTGAATTCCACATTAAATAGAAACTTGTGTACAGTGTTAAAATATTCATATAGTTATATGATGTTATAATTGGTATTTAAACATATACTATTTATCATTTAACCTTTATGTATACATGCTAAAATGCAGAGGCTATGTTTTTGGTTATATATATCAAATATATGGGGGGTGGACCTTTCTTAGCTGAAATAAGAGCTGCAGCACATTTATTTACTGGTCAGATTCATCAGTCAGCCACAGTCCAATGTTCAATAATGTATGTTAACATTTAGAAAGGTTGTTCATGAGTCCTATATGAAATCTGTAGGTTTAGGTGTCTAAGAATTCAGTCAATTGTCATTGCTCATAAAAATGTAATAATTCACTTCAGCTGAATCTAAACAACTAAACCCTTTTTTATTTTAAGGTTATTTTAAGGAAAGCAGATTTTGAAATGCAGCTGATAACTTGCTGTTTCTGTTTGATAAATAATTGAGTTGAAGTTTGTACAAGTTGAGCTGATTTTCACTTTGTGGCTTGAATGTCCCTTAAATGCTCATTTACTCCAGAATAATAAATAGATCTGATTTACTTACAATGGTTCAATCTGTACCCCTGTTTACAGTTTTGCAATTGACTTTTTTTTAAAAAGCCCCAAAACAAAGAAAACGTTGTAATTCAACGTGTCCCCTATTCCAGGTAATCATCTGTAATTTTGAAATGACATTAACAACAAATATATAATGTAGTGCTGAGAGGTGAAGTTATATACATACTTCTTATAACACCTACAGAAACCTGAAGGAATAACTTCACTTTTCAAGTAAAACTGAGAACGTATCTACCTGAATCCTACTAGTAATCCCTCCAGAGACACTAAATAAAATATTTTCAGGCAAATAAAGCAGAAACAAGTCAGTCAGGAGATTTTGTTCAGTTTGGGAACCCAACAGATGTTTTTATGATAACATGAGCAAATTAGTCTTAATCAGGTTTAATAAGAAGCATCTTGACGACACCTGGTTGAATATTTTGGTATTTTAGAGTCCTAATAAATACTTTTTGTGTTTGAAGTAAAACAAATAAATGAAAAAGCTTCACTGATTATTTTTGCTGCAGTTCATCACAATTTCCAAATATGAATAAACAATAAAAAGCAGCAGGATTTCACATCGAGCCTCATCAAGACAACATTGATCAAAATTACACACAAATATTTAAATCCTTGAAAAGATAAAAAAGTTCACCTGACAAGATATTTATATAGATATCAGATTAATAATATAGATATTCAAATTTAGATTTGACAGAATATTTTAAACATGGACTCACTGGAGAGTAAACTCTGTTTACAGATGGAGGCTTGTGTTGTATAGTACACTTACTTACTACACACTGATGTAAACTCCCAGTTTGTTATTTAGAAACTGAATTCTGAATTTTCTTCTTGAAGCTCAACATTGTATGTAAAATATAAGAAGGTGACTGAAACTGGAGGATATAAACAGCCCAACCAGAACTGTTTGATGAGCCACAAATGTTGTAAATTAAACTTTACAGTGTGTGTAACCATGTTCTTTTAAAATCACCATCATAAGCTTTACTTAACAGCAGAACTGTGAACATTTTTAAATCCAGGTTAAAAACATTTCTCTTCTCCTGAGCTTATGATTGAGCTCTTTTAAAGCACTTTACATTTTAATCTTTCATTTGCACTCTATGTCCTTTTAATGATTTTAAAGCAGATCATTATTTTATGCTGCAATCATTTTATTTAGTGCTCTATTCTAACATTTTATTTATGTCTTTCTATTTTTCTGTACTTTGTTTTTATTATGGGGGGGGGGGGGGGGGGTTTAATTGTATGTTTTAATGTTTCTCAATTACATGTTTTTCTGTTTTATGTAAAGCACATTGAGTTGCCATTGTGTATGAAATGCGCTATATAAAAACTGCCTTGCCTTGCCTTGCCTTACTTTAAGAAGACTAACACTGTGTGTGAGTCAAAGCCTGATAGATAGTATTCCTCTGTGCAGTAGACCTCTGTTGTTTGAAAACTATTACTGAACCACTGCTGTAATGATTTATGTCAACAAAAAAAACAAAAAAACTAACAGATAACCAGAACTGAACCTCCTCCAGAATACACATACCTGAGAGCATTATATGCCAAAAAAGACATTTGATTTGGGTTATTTGGGCCATATTTGCTATTTTACATGAACCATTTCAGGTTCATATCCATTTCGTGTGGGTCAGAGAAAGGTAAGCAGTGCTGCATCATTCTCTGAAGTGGCCCACCTCCACCGTATGCTGTCTGGGTTATAAGAACTGAGTACACTTCCTTATCAGTCACACTTCTGTTTTACACAGCTCCTTCCTGTTCTAACAGCGCTGCAGGACCAGTGACAGTCTGAACAATGATTCATATTGAAGAATCAACAGAAATGACTTCACAGTGATCAGGTTGAACAGGTAAGAAGCAGAACAGTGTTTACCTCATCAGATTGTTGTTTTGTTGGAATAAGATGATGATTGTCTCTCTGTGGTTCACTGTCACTGATGTTGAACAGGTTCACATCATTTCAAGTCTCTTTAAACAGACTTGGATTTCTGGGACAAACAGTCTGATTATCTAGAGTTTGGGGTCTCGTGTGAAGTTCTCTGCTAGAAACAGAAAATGATCTGTTGATAGTCAAACTCAGGACAGCTGACAGTTTAGTTTGTGTCCAGGAAAAAATGGTCTCTGAAGTCCCCCTCCTCAGCCCACCTTTTTTCAGTTGTGAAAGTGAAGAAGGACCAAAATGATATATAGCGAATTGTTATAGGAGCAGCGTTCAGGGCGACTTCTTACCGTGGAACACGTAGGGCACACAACAAAAGAAAAAAGGAGATTGGCTTTCTATTGCTTATTTGCACTTCATGTCGTCTTTTTATAACGTCACTGTGCGGATCATTAACCTTGTTGTTCTAGTTAGTGAACTAACAGCTTTTACCTGCTGAGATCTCACAGTCAGAAGTAAGAGATGGAACATAGAAGCAGCTAAGTAGGTTTTTAAAAAAACTTAAAAAAATAAGAAAGAGAAAGAAAAAGAATTGGGTATAATTACATTTTAAAACATTCAATTTAAAATACGATCAATCGCGATTTAAAGAAAAAAATTATCGTTTTAATCGTATATCACCCATTCTTGAGAATTGGGACAAATCATGTCCAACCAAAAAACTTTAAATTATAACTCATCAACACACAAATACATTTTTAAAATGAAATGTTGTTTTTAAAACACTAAAAAACATTTATATATGAAGATTTGTAACATTTTTGTTCTGCTTTCTTTTCTTTTTTTTACTTTGAAACTTTACCAGAAAAAACCCTCATCTCAGGCAAGAATTCACAAATTCAAACAATTAAAAAATGTGTTAAAATGAATCATTGATAATAACAATTGATAATATTGATTTAAAACTTTACTGTTGTCATTCTTTTATAATATATTTTTATGAAAATGTTGGCCCTTTAAAGTTGTGTCCCAGATTTTTGTCAGGTCAACACCATAGACCTTCTAATTCAAATCTAAATAAGAATTATGGTTTAAAAATGTGCATTTTGATTAGTATTAAGAGAAGTCTTAGCCACTTTGAAAAATAAAATGTGTTTGAAATTGGTGCTTTTTTCCCATTAAGTTATTTAAATACCATTACTACCTTAAATGTTTTAATGTGTGGATATGAATGACTTCTATTTTGTGTTTCACATGATATCAACTCTGTCATTCAGATGTCACCTTCGTCAGACGGATATTTTGTGTTATATTCATCAAATATATGTTCAGGATGATTAATAAATGCATTTATATCAATAAAAATTGTGTTAAAGATAATAGATTATATGTAGTTTATCACAAACACAAATGACATTTTCAATAGAAATAGTACATGGGTAACGTTATGATGGTTTTTATTTCTTAAATGAAAATATATTTTCCCTGCAAAATGAAAGAATGAAAATCAGAATCCCAGAAAAATAAGGTTTTGTGCCAATTCGCAAGAATCACTGATATACGTATACATATATATATATGTATATATATTACTGTATATATATATATATGGAGTATTTATTACACACAGTTCCCTCCTGCAACACAGCATACAGCACAGCAATGGTGTGTGAAAATTATCATCAGCCTCAGGATAATCTGAACAACACATGAAATGGGGGTAAGCATTTAAGCTAGTTTAGCATCATTACAAGTCTCCAAAAAGTAGCTTTATGGCTTAACAAATCACAGTAAGTGCTCAAAACAGTTAGCACAAATCTCAATGAAATATGAACATCTGAAACCTTTAACAAATCATTAATTATCCCGGACCATGCAAGAGGACATCTTACCACAGTGAAGTCCTCTTTTCTCTGTGCAGTTCCCACGCCAACCACTGCACTAATAGATGGCAGTGTTGCACCTTTTTTGCCATAATTTACCACACAAATCTACTCCGTTACATATAATATAATGAATGTATATGTATATATATATATATATATATATATATATATATATATATATATATATATATATATATATAAATATGTTGACATTTGACTGCATGGGTGCTAGTTATTGTTAAAAATGATGTGGAAGAAACTGATGGTGCTCCTAAAATTTTCAGTCAGGGGCTACAGTGGTCCTAGTAAAAAAAGTTAGTCCAGGGCGCGCAGGTGGTCGAGTGGTTAGAGCGCATATACGCGCATATACGCAGCCGACCCAGGTTCAAATCCCGATTGGAGGTCCTTTGCTGCATGTCACCCCCCCCCCCCTCTCTCCCATGTTTCCTGTCAATCTACTGATGAGTAAAGGCGTCTATGCCAATAAAATCTTTTTAAAAAAAAGTTAATCTGGAGCCCTGAAGACTCAATAGTTTCTGTCAGAGAGGACGTGTTGTGTCAGGTTTTTATACAAGCTAATAGACATTAAGATTAAAGTAGGTGAAAGGATGATTAATGGCTGCTGTGTGTTTAATGGCCTTACTTTACATTGATGTCATCAGCCGCCTCCACTTCACCCTTTTTAAAAGAAATATCTGTTCATAAAATCCTTCGCACCTCAATTATCAATTTCTCTTTTTCTTTTCTTTTGGGTGCTCCTGACTTTAGCTGACTGGCCATTTGACAGTGTACTGGAGGAGGGTTGGGAGGACTAATTCAACTTTTTACTTTATGTGTGGCATGATAACGATTAACCATTTTTGTGTGGGGAGAAAGTAAAAATGTTTTTGACAACTACGTCAAGGAAAATTAAGAAGACAAAAAACAAAACTGACTTTTTATGTGACTCAGTTACTATTCATTTATGAATAGGCCTATTTTGAACGATTAGAGAGCCCAGTTCTGCCCCCAACATATTTATTCAGTCTGAATGTTCACTAAACTTTTCACTGTGAAATACAGAATGGTTTTATCTCTTCCTGTAAAAACTGTTCACATGAAGTATGAGGAAGAAGATCACGTGACTCTTTTATGAACTGAAACCTGTGACGATGTGTCTCAAGTAGACACTGAACCTGCCTGTTGTAAATTGTTGGTTAAATAAACAAGACATAAGCTTTAAATTATAACAGTTAATACACAATAGCAAGCTAAATAAAATCAGATAACACGCAACATTAAGTAGATCAAATTGAACATAGACATGAAGACATAGACAAGCAGACTAGGGTTAGGGTTAGTGCCTCCTCTTTATTTATTGAACTGAGTCTTGATTGTGAATCATGACACTCAAAGATTCACACTCAGTCCGTGGAGTTAAACATTTCCTCTCATTTTAACAGGTGTTTGAAGGACGATGGCTGATAGAGAGGAACTGTTGAAGACACTGGAAGATCTGAGAGATGATGAATTCAGTAAGTTTAAGTGGCACCTAAGCTGTGACATCCCAACAAGTCATCTGGAGAAAGCAGACAGGCCAGACACTGTAAATAAGATAGTAGAGAAGTACAACCAACAGTCTGTTGAGGTGGTGAAGAAAACCTTAAAGAAGATCGACAGGAACGATCTACAATGAAAAAAATGACTTTTTGGTGCAGTAAACTCTATTAGAGTAACTGTCATAATTTCTACCTTGTATTTTTAAGATTCAGTAAGAACTAGAGTTTCTTAAGTAAAATTAAACATTTTATTTTTTTTACATGAATTATGGGGGAAGAGTAAGTTTTACTTCGGTTTCCTCATACTATTTAAATGTTTAATAGTTGTACGCTACACTTTCAGAGTAAAGTGTTATGTCACTATACATTAATAGACAGTCTCAGAATCACTCGGACGCTTTCAGCTCAGTCAGACATTTGTTTATTTTCCAGCAGGCCCTACAGGAAGTGACGTCATTCTAAAGGAACATTACACCTGAACTCTCACTGCACATAAAGTTGATGTAGTATTTCTAGGTTTATGTACATACAACTATTAAACATTTAAATAGTATGAGGAAACCGAAGTAAAACTTACTCTTCCCCCATAATTCATGTATTACGTTAATAAAATGTTTAATTTTACTTAAGAAACTCTAGTTCTTACTGAATCTTAAAAATACAAGGTAGAAATTATGACAGTTACTCTAATAGAGTTTACTGCACCAACAAGTCACTTTTTTCAGTGTATCCTGTATCCACACAGTAGATTTGTTGAAGAGAAACAGGCTGTATGTGAGTTAGTTTTATTCAGATAATCAACCATCATGTTTAAAATGTAACACTGCTCCTCCAAGAGAAAAGAAGGATGAACTGAAACATCTGAAAAGTAGAGGTGTGGCGATACACTCAGCTCACGAGATCCAGACGAGATTTTAACTATATTTTTAAGAAAATTTCAATGAGGAAATAAATGACTGTTCTTTTATTTGAAATTCACAAAATGCAAAAATAATGCAGATGCATTTTGAAATGTTTTAACTAATCATCTTGTAATGAATCAGTTCTACTTTTTAAATATATAATTATCATATGCAGTATTCAGCACTGTAAGAGGTTTCTCATATAGATATTTTATAGATGGATAATTTTGGTATTTATGGAAATAACAACCATAAATACAAAAGTTAGATACAATCACAAATACTAAAAAGTTAATTATAAAGAGTAGAAACAATTATAAGATATAATATAAATTAAATAAAGAATCAAATATCACAAACATATTGCTAATAAAAAAACACTAATAAAATTAAATTTCACAAATCCTGTATCACATAAATACACAAGTATAAATTGTGTTATAATTTGGTAGTGTGACTCATTTTACTTTTTGCATCATTAGGCTTCCATGGCTGCACTAGATGCCCTGCTCTTCTTACTTCATACTATCAGTGTAGTAAATGAATTTAAAATGAGCATTAGCCTGAGAAATTAACAAAATAAAAAAAAATAGTTATTCATTCATTTTTAAATAATCTATTGAAGGCTATTCAGTAAAAAGCCTTTATGTTTTGTTTTGTGTATTTTCCAATGTTCTACACAGAAGAACCAACACCAAAGCTTCTACATGTCATCAAATCACACCAAACAAAGCTCCAATCTAACCTCCATGACCGGTTTAAATGCATACAAGATGGATGGACAACAAATAAGCATGAGAAGCTTCTGGATATTTACAAAGAGCTGAACATCACAGCTGGAGGAGACGCTAACATCACCAGGCAGCTCAGACAGATCCAAACAGCATCAGGACAGTCTGAAGAGCCTCACATCAGCAACATCTTCACACATCCCTCTGGAAAGAATGTAAGAACAGTGCTGACCAAGGGGATTTCAGGAATTGGTAAAACTTTTCTTGTGCACAGGTTTGTGTTGGACTGGACTGAAAAAAGAACAAATCAGGATGTGCATCTGATATTCCCCTTTACATTCAGCAGTCTGAATTTACACAGTGACGAAGAGCTGAGTCTTGTACAACTCATTCACACATGTATCCCTGAGACTGTGTTCATGGAAGAGGAGGATCTTAACAAGATCTTCACAAAAATACAAAAATCAGGAAACTCCAACTTTGATAAGAGTGAATATAAACTTCTGTTTGTGTTTGATGGACTGGATGAGAGCCGCCTTCAACTAGACTTCAGTATCAATGAAGAGTTGCCTGTTGATGTGACAAAGTCCACTTCAGTGAATGTGCTGCTGGGAAACCTCATTAAAGGCATCCTGCTTCCCTCTGCTCGCGTCTGGATAACCACACAACCTGCAGCAGCCAATCAGATCCCTCCTGAGTATGTCGACATGGTGACAGAGATCAGAGGGTTCACCGACCCACAGAAGGAGGAGTACTTCAGGAAGAGATTCAGAGATGAGGAGCAGGCCAGAACCATCATCTCCCACATCAAGACATCACGAAGCCTCCACATCATGTGCCACATCCCAGTCTTCTGCTGGATCACTGCTACAGTTCTGAAGGATGTGTTGAAAAGCAGAGAGGGAGGAGAGCTGCCCAAGACCCTGACTGAGATATACACAGAATTCCTGATGATTCAGATCAAACACATCAAAGTAAAGTATGGCAGAGAAAGAAGCATTCAGTACATTAAGATTCTTACAAAACTGTCTTTTAAGCAGCTGGAAAAAGGCAGTGTGACCTTCTCTGAGGAAGACTTAAACGATGGCAGCAATAAGTCTGAGGAAGTCTTTGTGTATTCAGACGTTTTCTCACAGCTCTTTAAAGAGGAGCATGAGATGAAGAAGGACAGGAACAGGATGTTCAGCTTTGTCCATCTGAGCATAGTGGAGTTTCTGGCAGCTCTGTATGTGGTCCTGTCATCTATCACTAGCAACAAAAACAGTTCTTCCCAAAGTCCAACGATGGTTTGCAGCCAAACACCTCCACCAGAGATCCACAGGACCATTGACAAAGCCATAGAGAGTCCAGATGGACACTTGGACTTCTTCCTCCGCTTCCTACTGGGTCTCTCACTGCAGACCAATCAGACTCTCCTACGAGATCTTCTGACACAGAAAGGAAGTAGCTCACACACCAATCAGCTGATAGTAAACTATGTGAAGAAGAAGATCAGGGAGAATCCATCTCCAGACAGAAGCATCAATCTGTTCCTCTGTCTGAATGAACTGAATGATCGTTCTCTAGAGGAGGAGATCCAACAGTACCTGAGATCAGGAAGTCTCTCCACAGATGACCTGTCTCCTGCTCAGTGGTCAGCTCTGGTCTTCATCTTACTGTCATCAGGAAAAGATCTGGACGTGTTTGACCTGAAGAAATACTCTGCTTCAGAGGAGGCTCTTCTGAGGCTGCTGCCAGTGGTCAAAGCTTCAAATAAAGCTCTGTAAGAGGATTTAAACTTATATCATAAAGAAAACATATTTGTCAAAAATACAGAAAGAATTGTATTAAGTTTCCATATCTTGTCACCACTTTTTCTCCAGACTGACTGACTGTAACCTCTCAGAGAGAAGCTGTGCAGTTCTGTCCTCAGTTCTCAGCTCCCAGTCTTCTAGTCTGAGAGATCTGGACCTGAGTAACAACGACCTGCAGGATTCAGGAGTGGAGCAGCTTTCTGTTGGACTGGAGAGTCCACACTGTACACTGGAAACTCTCAGGTCAGAATTCAGATTTTTATAAAATGTTACTTTTGAAGTTAAACTGGACCTTCTCTGTGTTGTTTTACAGTATTTGTTCAACACTATTATTATCCAAGTGAATTATATCTTTAAAAAATTATATCTTGTTCATTAAAAGCAATATTTTACCTCACACACCAAGAAGAAACAGTGTCCAAATTAAACAAATGTATTTATTTTCTAATAACGTTTTTATGTATTCACCTCATTGTTCCAGGTTAAAGGACTGCAGCCTGTCTCAGAGGAGCTGTGAAGTTCTGTCCTCAGTTCTCAGCTCCCAGTCCTCTAGTCTGAGAGATCTGGACCTGAGTAACAACAACCTGCAGGATTCAGGAGTGAAGCAGCTCTCTGTTGGACTGGAGAGTCCACACTGTTCACTGGAAACTCTCAGGTCAGATGTTTATAAAATGTGAATTTTGAAGTTAAACTGGACTTTCTGTTTTTATTGTGTTGTTTTTTGGCATTTGCTATTTATACATCATTTGTTCAACATGTTTTAAATGTTCTTTATGAATACATTTAACTTGACTTGAAAGTTCCACTCTGACATTTTGGTTGAGTAGTACTTATTAGTTAAGTGAAAATGATATATTATATTTTAAAAGTAATATTTTACCTCACACACCAAGAAGAAACAGTGTCCAATTAAACTAATGTATTTATTTTTCTAGTAAAGTTTTTATATATTCATTTCATTGTTCCAGGTTAAAGGACTGCAGCCTGTCTCAGAGGAGCTGTGAAGTTCTGTCCTCAGTTATCAGCTCTGAGTCCTCTAGTCTGAGAGATCTGGACCTGAGTAACAACAACCTGACGGTTTCAGGAGTGGAGCAGCTTTCTGTTGGACTGAAGAGTCCACACTGTACACTGAAAACTCTCAGGTCAGGCATTTAATTATAAATGTTTTTTTTATATTATAGAAGCCATGAAATTCCTTGATGACAACAGAAATTAAGGCACCCTGACATTTCAACCCTATGTAAACATTTTACATATCAATATCAGCCTTCTGCAATATGACTTATAGCTTTTGATTTAACTTTGTCTATTGAGTGTTTTTGAGCATTCAGCTCTTCTGCCTCTTTAACAGTTAATCATCACATAAAGTAGGCCCAATCTTACAGTGATGGTATGATATTGATCTCCTGTAATGAATTGGAAACCTAAATGGAAAACTGAATGAAGTTGTACGAAGGTGGAATGTGTTTGTTCCTCTCTGTATGAGCTGTTTCTACTCATTTTAATACAACTGTTCAAAACACTGACTGGAACATTAGCGCCACCTGCTGTTTATCTCCTAATATTCACACAGCAGCAGTGGATGGAAACAAGCATTCACATTTCTACTGAACTTTTTCATGACATTTGGTTAAAATGTTTACTACATACAGTACTTCAAATTCACCTTGACCTCTACAAACAAAGTCATACTGAAACTAGACAGCAACTTTTCTGAAATAATTAATAAGAACATCAACAACACTCGTACTCTGTTTGCTACGGTTGATAAGCTTACAAACCGCCATAAACAGATAGCTCCAGAGCTCCTTTCCACAGAAAAATGCAATGAATTTGCTTTTTCAGTGAACAGATCCAGTCCATAAGGTTAAATATCAACACAAATCAACAAAACAATAAAATGATGTAATCCCTAAGACCTCCCAGGAATAACTCAACTGCAATGTCAGAATTTAAAACAGTTAACCAAAAAACCATAGAGGAAACGGTGCAGCATCTAAAACCATCAACATGCTGTCTTGACACAATGCCATCAGATTTCTAAAAAAAAAAAACTATCGTGAACTCTGTCCAAACAGATTTGCGACAAGTAATAAATAGCTCACTTAAATCAGGTGTGTTTCCTAAACTCCTAAAAGTAGCTGCCATTATGCCACTCTTAAAAAGAGAATGCTGGATGCTTCCATGTTAACCAACTACAGACCTATCTCAAGGCAAGGCAAGGCAAGGCAGTTTTATTTATATAGCGCATTTCATACACAATGGTAATTCAATGTGCTTTACATAAAACAGAAAAACATGTCATTTGAGAAACTTAAAACATACAATTAACCCCCACCCCACCCCCCCCATAATAAAAACAAAGTACAGAAAAATTGAAAGACATAAATAAAATGATTGCAGCATAAAATAATAAATTAGCTTTAAAATCATTAAAAGGACATAGAGTGCAAATGAAAGTGTGCAAATGAAAGATTAAAATGTAAAGGGCTTTAAAAAAGCTCAATCATAAGCACAGGAGAAGAGAAATGTTTTTAACCTGGATTTAAAAATGTTCACTGTTGGGGCTGATTTCAGTTCTGCTGGTAGTTTGTTCCAGTTGTGTGCAGCATAACAGCTAAAAGCTGCTTCACCATGTTTAGTTTGAACTCTGGGCTCAACTATCTGACCTGAGTCAGTAGATCTCAGAGCTCTACTGGGTTTATATTCTACTAACATGTCATTCATGTATTCTGGACCTAAACCATTCAGTGATTTGTAGACCAGTAGCAGAACTTTAAAAACTATTCTATAGCTGACTGGGAGCCAGTGTAAAGACTTAAGAACTGGAGTAATGTGCTCTGATCTCTTTGTTCTGGTTAAAACTCGAGCTGCAGCGTTCTGAATGAGCTGCAGCTGTTTAATGCTTTTTTGTGGGAGTCCAGTCAGAAGACCGTTACAGTAGTCGAGTCTACTTGAGATGAAAGCATGAATCAACTTCTCCTGGTCTGTTTGAGACATAAAACCCTTCACTCTGGATATGATCTTAAGCTGATAGAAGGCTGTTTTGGTGATTGATTTGATGTGACTGCTGAAGGTCAGATCTGAGTCTATCAGCACGCCAAGGTTTCGGACTTGGTCCGTAGTTTTTAGAGAGAGTGACTCCAGATGTTTACTGACAGCAATCCTCTTCTCTTTATTGCCAAAAACAATGACCTCAGTTTTGTCCTGATTTAATTGAAGGAAATTTTGGTTCATCCAATTAGTTACTTGCTCTAAACAGTGACACAATGACTGTATTGGACTGTAGTCATCTGGGGACAGTGCCAGGTATATCTGTGTGTCATCTGCATAACTGTGATAGTCTACATTAGAGTTCTGCAGAATTTGACCCAAGGGCAGCATATATAGACTGAACAGTAGGGGTCCAAGAACTGACCCCTGAGGAACTCCACATGTCATGGCCACTCGATCAGATTCATAACTTCCAACGGTCACAAAATAACTCCGCTCTTCCAAGTAGGACCTGAACCAGTCTAGGACTGTTCCGCTGAGTCCTGCCCAAGTTTCCAACCTGTTCAACAGTATACTGTGATCCACAGTGTCAAATGCAGAACTGAGATCCAACAGGACCAGAACTGACACCTTGCCTGAGTCAGTGTTCAACCTTATGTCATTTAACACTCTAATAAGAGCTGTTTCTGTACTGTGGTTAGGTCGGAAACCTGATTGAAATTTGTCAAAAAGGCCACTGGAGTTCAAGAAATTACTGAGTTGATTAAAAACCACTTTCTCAATGATCTTGGCTATAAAAGGAAGATTTGAGATAGGTCTGTAGTTGGTTAACATGGAAGCATCCAGTGTTCTCTTTTTTAGGAGTGGCTTAATGGCAGCTACTTTTAGGAGTTTAGGAAACACACCTGATTTAAGTGAGCTATTTATTACTTGTCGCAAATCTGTTTGGACAGAGTTCACAATAGTTTTAAAGAAATCTGATGGCATTGTGTCAAGACAGCATGTTGATGGTTTTAGATGCTGCACTGTTTCCTCTATGGTTTTTTGGTCAACTGTTTTAAATTCTGACATTGCAGTTGAGTTATTCCTGGGAGGTCTTAGGGATTGCATCATGTTATTGTTTTGTTGATTTGTGTTGATATTTAACCTTATGGACTGTATTTTTTCACTGAAAAAGCAAGCAAATTCATTGCATTTTTCTGTGGAAAGGAGTTCTGGAGCTATCTGTTTAGGGGGGTTTGTAAGCTTATCAACTGTAGCAAACAGAGTACGAGTGTTGTTGATGTTCTTATTAATTATTTCAGAAAAGTGTTGCTGTCTAGCTTTGAGTAACTCATATTTAAAATTACAAAGACTTTGTTTGTAGAGGTCAAGGTGAATTTGAAGTTTAGTTTTTCTCCACTTACGCTCTGCTTTCCTGCATTCTGTTTTTAAAGCCTTTATCATCATAGTGTTCCTCCATGGTGTTTTCTTTCTGCTCAAGGTTGTCTTAGTTTTAATAGGTGCAACAGCATCCATGACATTTGAGATTTTCCAGTTAAATTTATCCAGGAGTTCATCAACTGACTCTGCACTCACAGTTGGTGACATAGCTATAGCCTCCATAAACTTTGCACTGGTATTCTCATTTATGTACCTTCTCCTAACAGACACAGAGGTTAACTGAACATTTGGAATGATCTGTAAGTCAAAGAACACACAGAAATGATCTGAAAGAGCCAAGTCCTTAACATCAACAGAAGAAATATCAACACCTTTAGAGATAACCAGATCCAGAGTGTGTCCTCGTGTGTGTGTGGGCCCTTTCACATGTTGCAAGAGGCCAAAAGTGTCAAGTAGAGCAGAGAGTTCTTTGGCGTTACTGTCCATGTTATTGTCTACATGAATGTTAAAATCCCCTGTTATGATAAAAAAGTTGTAGTCAGTGCAGATAACTGACAGCAGTTCAGCAAACTCATCAATGAATTTTCCTGAGTATCTTGGAGGTCTATAAATGATTAAAAAAAGAACTTTTGGATCACCTTTTAATAAAAAACAGAGATGTTCAAAAGAGCTAAAATCACCTAATGTAATTTCCTTGCACTGAAATACAGATTTAAAGATGGCAGCGACTCCCCCGCCTTTCTTACCAGTTCGACACTTGTTCATAAAACTAAAATTTGTTGGTGCTGCCTCATTGAGAATAGCACAACAGCTACATTCAGTCAGCCATGTTTCACTAAGAAGTAAAAAATCAAGATCATAGGTCATAATGACGTCATTAACTAGCAGTGATTTGTTGGCTAGCGATCTGATATTGAGTAGAGCTAACCTTGTGGAGATAACAGGAGACACTGGTATATTTTGAGGTTGACATGCTATACTTAGTAAATTAGCAGATTTAATTGAACTCTTGTTATTTCTCACCAGTTTAACCATTCTTCTGTTACCTGTCATCACAGGGATTGAGAAAACTACCTGAACTCCATAGGGCCCTGACTTTTCCTGGGGGAGAACATAATTGGTATCAGTATTGCAGCCTGGACCCGGCACATATCAGTCAGACTCACAGATGATCTGAGTCAAAGGAGGTGGGGGGGCTCTGTGACTCTTGGATGATGGTTGTTTCCAGCGTGGTGGAATGGGAGGGGCTTGACGATGGGGGAAGTTGAGGGGAGAAAAAATGGGATTTGGGCGTGGTGTGAGTTTGATTCCAACACTGACAAGGTCATTCATCCTGTCGGTGAAATCCAGAAGTGGGGAGTCCTGACTAACTGGAGAGAATGAAAGGCTGGTGGGTGAAAGTTGGGAGTCTCCAGGTGGGGCTAGGGGAGACTCCACTTGTCGGGTTGTTGGGGCTGGGGGAGACTCTACTTGTCGGGTTGTCGGGGCTGGGGGAGACTCCTTCTGTTGGGTTGTTGGGGCTGGGGGAGACTCCTCCTGTTGGGTTGTTGGGGCTGGGGGAGACTCCTCCTGTTGGGCTGTTGGGGCTGGGGGAGACTCCTCCTGTTGGGTTGTTGGGGCTGGGGGAGACTCCTCCTGTTGGGTTGTTGGGGCTGGGGGAGACTCCTCCTGTTGGGCTGTTGGGGCTGGGGGAGACTCCTCCTGTTGGGTTGTTGGGGCTGGGGGAGACTCCTCCTGTTGGGCTGTTGGGGCTGGGGGAGACTCCTTGTGTTGGGGCAAGGATGATGACATTAAATCCTCTCTCTGGGTGTGTTGACTTTCATGGTCAGTCCTTATCTCAGGCGGTAACAATTCTTCTCCAGAACGCTGTCTTATCTGTTGTTTTGGATTGTCTTGTCTTGTCTTGTCCTTGGCAGGGACTGCTGGTGACTGACGCACAAAATCAAAAATGTTGTAGCTTAACAGCTGTACTCCTGACTTGTTAAGGCAAAATCCATCTGCCTTAAAGAGGTGTCTGCGTTCCCAAAAAATGTTGAAATTGTCAATAAAATTCACTGATTGAGCAGCACACGTATCTTTGAGCCATCTGTTGAGCATCATCAGCCTGCTGAATCTCTCGTCTCCTCGCCGAACTGTCGGTAGAGGTCCACTGATAAACACCTCAGTATTCAGACATCGAACTTTGTTCAGCAGATCATTAAAATCCTGTTTCAATACCTCTGATTGTTGCTTGATAACATCAAGCGCTCCTGTGTGTATGACGAGAGATTTCACTGTCGGATGCTCAGCAGTGATTTCCAGAATTTTCTCTGAGATATCGGACACCATGTCGTTGGTAAAACAGAGTACTTTGGTGTTTTTGTTGAAAAAGTGTTTTATCATATTCACAGCTCCGTCACCCACTATCAGTGTCTGAGGCCCAGTGGTTAGCTCTTTCTGCGGCCTTTTAGTTTTTGATTTAGCCACATACCTTTCTCTGGTGCTGGAAGATGACCTTTCTTTTGGGGAGTCAGGGTCTTGTAAAAGTGGAGCAAATCTGTTCTCTAGTAGAATCCCTGTGTCTTGGGTCGGTTTGCTCTTACTTTTTGTTTTTGCCACAGTCCACGGCTGTTTTCTCCTTGGTACTGGGGTTGAAGAGACCCTCCTGTGCGATAGCAGTGCAGGCCACTCAGTTTCATCACGAGCCTCCGGGTGCTGGGTTCTGCCTGTTAACCGTCTTCCCATATCTAAGGGAAGCGATGATTTATTCTTTGGCTTTCTCAAATCTTCCTTTTATAGCCAAGATCGTTGAGAAAGTGGTTTTTAATCAACTCAGCAATTTCTTGAACTCCAGTGGCCTTTTTGACAAATTTCAATCAGGTTTCCGACCTAACCACAGTACAGAAACAGCTCTTATTAGAGTGTTAAATGACATAAGGTTGAACACTGACTCAGGCAAGGTGTCAGTTCTGGTCCTGTTGGATCTCAGTGCTGTGTTTGACACTGTGGATCACAGTTTACTGTTGAACAGGTTGTAAACTTGGGCAGGACTCAGCGGAACAGTCCTAGACTGGTTCAAGTCCTACTTGGAAGAGTGGAGTTATTTTGTGACCATTGGAAGTTATGAATCTGATCGACTGGCTATGACATGTGGAGTTCCTCAGGGGTCAGTTCTTGGACCCCTTCTGTTCAGTCTATATATGCTGCCCTTGGGTCAAATTCTGCAGAACTCTAATGTAGACTATCACAGTTATGCAGATGACACACAGATATACCTAGCACTGTCCCCAGATGACTACAGTCCAATACAGTCATTGTGTCACTGTTTAGAGCAAGTAACTAATTGGATGAACCAAAATTTCCTTCAATTAAATCAGGACCAAACTGAGGTCATTGTTTTTGGCAATAAAGAGGATCTACTGACTCAGGTCAGATAGTTGAGCCCAGAGCTCTGAGATCTACTGACTCAGGTCAGATAGTTGAGCCCAGAGCTCTGAGATCTACTGACTCAGGTCAGATAGTTGAGCCCAGAGCTCTGAGATCTACTGACTCAGGTCAGATTGTTGAGCCCAGAGTTCAAACTAAACATGGTGAAGCAGTTTTATGTAAAGCACAATGAGTTGCCATTGTGTATGAAATGTGCGATATAAATAAAGCTGCCTTGCCTAACATTTGGATGGAAACTTGAAGTTAATGGAATTAGCTCTGCAGAAGTTACTGTAAGCGATCGGTCTGTTTATCTGTAATGTTCGGAAAGTTTTGACCAATGCTGATAAAAAACAACTGCTCTGATACAAGATTACCTTTAAACTGAATTATTATATAGTATTCAACTGTGTCAGTCTCATGTAATGTATACATACGTATAACCCACAAAGTACATTATTAGTTTAAATTGTTTAAATAAAAATAAAAATAAAAATAATTGCTCTATTCTGGTTATTAGGGGTGTGGCGATACACTCAGCTCACTAGATCGAGACAAGACGGGATTTTAACTATATTTTTAAGAAAACTTCAATGAGGAAATACAGTTAGGTCCATAAATATTTGGACAGTCACACAGCTTTTGTAAAGTTGGCTCTGTACACTACCACAATGAGTTTGAAACGAAACAATCAAGATGTGATTGAAGTGCAGACTTTTAGCTTTAATTTGAGGTGTTGGACAAAAATATGGTTTAAAAATGTTAGGAATTGCAAGCGTTTTTATACACAGTCCACTTATTTCAGGGGTTCAAAAGTAATTGGACAACTAAATAATCATAAATAAAATGTTCAATTTTAAAAACCTTGTTAAGAAAACTTTGCAAGCAATGACTGCCTGAGGTCTGGAACCCATGAACATCACCAAATGTTGGGTTTCCTTCTTTGTGATGCTTTAACAGGCCTTTACTGCAGCTGTCTTCAGTTGTTGTTTGTGGGTCTCTCTGCCATAAGTTTTGTCTTCAGCAAGTGAAATGCATGCTGGATCAGGTTGAGATCAGGTGATTGACTCATCCATTGCACAATATTCCACTTCTTTGCTTAAATAAACTCCTGGGTTGCCTTCACAGTATGTTTTGGGTCATTGTCCATCTGTACTGTGAAGCATAGTCCAATGACCTTTGCTAAATTTGGGTTAATCTGAGCAAAGAGTATATCCCCATACACTTCAGAATGCATCTGGCTGCCTCTGTCCTCTGTGACATCATCATTGTCTTCTCTGGACATCCAGGGCTTTTTGTGTTACTGAGTTCACATGTGCATTTTTCCCCTCAAAATGTACCAGACTGTTTATTTGGACACTAATAATATTCTTGAGAACTCTCTGATGGCATTTTCTTGCATTGAGAGTTCTTTTGATTGCATGTTGTAGGTTCACAGGAACAGCTTCCAAATGCAAAGACCACACCTGGAATCAACTCCAGACATTTTACCTGTTTAATTGAATAAACAAAATAACAAAGGAATTTCCCACACCTGTTGATGAACCAGCTTTTAAATCAGTTGTCCAATTATTTATGTACCACCCTTTTTTTTATTCATATGGCTCAGCAGTATTTATACTCCACTGTACTATTATTAATATATGAAACCAGACACTACTGTAGGCATGTATGTGAAAAATGATTAGAAATATATTTTATTAGTGAGAAAGGAATGCATTGACTGAATCTCTACTTTTTCTACAGGACTAATAACCCAGTTTATGAAGCAATCATCTCCAAAAGTACTCCGATCTCTTCAGGATCTCCTGCTGTCTACAAGCTGAGACCAAAGGAAGAGAAGTTTGGGACTCTGACAAGAAAAACTGTTGGAGAGAAAAACCTGAACAAGACAAACAGAATCATCTTACTTGTAGGTGAAACAGGAACAGGAAAATCTGCTCTGATCAACGCTCTGGTCAACTACACCATGGGAGTGAAGTTTGAGGACAACATCTGGTTTGAGATCGTAGAAGATGAGAAGAGAGATCAGTCAGATAGTCACACATCAGATGTGATCACGTACAAGATCTTTGGTTATGAAGATGAAACTCTGCCCTACTCTCTGACCATCATCGATACTCCTGGATATGGAGACACCAGAGGGATCGAACGTGATGCCATCATTAGTCAAAGATTATTTGACTTGTTCCGCTCAGAAGATGGAGTTCATGAACTTTCTGCAGTGGGTCTGGTGCTGAAGGCGAGTGAGAATCGAGTGAGTGATCGACTGAAGTACATCTTTGATTCAGTGATGTCTCTGTTTGGGAAAAACATTGAGGAGAACATTGTACCTCTCATCACACACTCAGATGGGTTACCACCTGAAAATGCTCTGAAAGCTCTTGAAGCTGCAAAAATTAAATGTGCTAAAGATGAAAAGGATCAGCCCGTTCACTTCCTTTTTAATAACTGCCAAAATACACAGAGAACAAATATAACAAAGAAAAACAAGGTTGCTTTAGAGAATGCATGGAGGGTAACAGAGGCAGGAATGGAAGAATTCACAGACTTCCTGAAAGAATCTAAACCTCAGAAGCTGGTAACAACAGTTGAAGTGTTGAACACACGGGTCAGACTGACAGCCTGCATCCACAACCTGAAAGAAAGAATCCAGCTGATTGAACTGAAACAGACAGAGATCAAACAGACTGAAGAAGCTCTGAAGAAACATGAAGAAGAGATGAAGAAGAATAAAGAGTTCATTGTAGAAGTTGATGAAGTCTACAAAGAGAAAAAAAACATTGATGGTGGGATGTGGGGGTTGTTTTTTTATGAAGGAGCTGTCACCTGTAATGTTTGTGAAGAGAACTGTCATCCTGACTGCACAATGGCCTGGAAACCTGAACACTGTGAGGTCTTGAAAAGAGGTAACTGCACTTCATGTACCAATAAGTGTCCTGTATCAGATCATGTGAAAGAAAACCAGATCTATGTGAACAAGACCAGGAAAGTTCAGAAGACCCTACAAGATATGAAAAACAAGTATGAGAAGAATAAAGCAGAAAATGAGAAGAAGAAGAGCCTGATGGAAAATCTTCAAACAGAGATGGAAGAACTGACAGCAGAGAAGATAAAGTTGCTGGATGAGGTCTACCAACATGTTGTTAAACTGCAGCAGATCGCCTTGAATGTTAATTCACTGTCCATTCATGTCCACTTGGACTTCCTGATTGAGAAGATGAAGGAGAGAGGGGACACAGAGAAGGTGAAGAAGCTGGAGGAGATGAAGAGTCAAGTGGATAAAAAAACCAGAGCAGCAATGAAGAACATGTTTGGTAAAATAACATCAGCTGGTAAAGCAATTATAAATGCAGTGACAGGGGAACATCATCAGACAGCTGAGTAGACAACCAGATCTACACTGTTCATACAAATGTTTAAACATCACAAACATTATTTCATTATAATCCTTTTAATTACAATGTTGATGTAAAATGTCCATCAGAAAAGAATTGAATCTTCTCTTAAATGTCAGGTGTGTGATTGTGAGAAACAGGAGCTCTGTTGCTGTTTGTTCTTGTAGTTGAATGTTTAATTCTGGACGTCTGGTCACTGTTCAGATTACAGAGGAATCATTAGTTGATCCACATCAGTCAAAGCAGAGCCACAATCTGTCTCACAGTAACAACAGCTGTTCCTTTTCTTCTTATCAATACTCTGTTTTTACATCACTTCCTGTCATAGTTGAGCCTCTTTTCTGCTCTCAGCTTCAGTCATCAGATCAAAACACAGCATCAGTGTGTTCAGCTGCACTTCAGTAACCAAGAAACAAGAAGCACACAGCTGCTTTCAGTAGTTAACATTTCATGTTGATATAAAAGCTTCATCCAGGCAGCATGACATTTCCTTCAGAACATATCTGCTGTTTCCATTTAGCAGCAAACAAAGATCATTTCTAGGAGACGTTGTTGGCCGAGCGGCTCATTGCTCAAAATGTGCAGCACTGAAACTTTCTCCAGCAGCTTCTTCATACCTTTATTTCACTTTATGATAGTTTTTCATTTTGTCCCACACAGATACCAACACACCTGTTTCATCCTCAGTGCGTGGAGTCCCTCTGTCAGACAGCAGCATGGCACAGTGGTGAGTAATATGACCATAAATAAATAATGTGTGTGTGCAAAATATGGAGTTAAGTATTTTGTCCAAAGATCAAAGCACCAAACTGAGACACAGACACCACAATGCTATTCAATATCAGAGTAAACAGACAGTAATTAGATGTGATGGTGGACTCATTTCCTTACTATCAGCTGATGCAGTGAGTGTTGCTGCTCAGGTTTCTGTAGCAGCTGGAGGTAAATATGAGTTAGTTTGGAGGCTGATGGATCTCAGTGTTTCTGTTAAACTGTGATGAGCTTCATCATATCAGGAGCCGAGTGTTGGTAGAGGTTCAACCACTGAGCTCACACCTGAGACACTTTGACTTTTATTCAAATCAATTTACAACATTTTAATTTTTATTTATTTGACTTTATTTTATATTACTTTTAACTACAAATAGAAATAATTAATGATGTATAATAAGCGAAGGATACACATCTGTACATAATGTTTATATATGTATTAATCTGTTTTCTATTTCTTTATAATTTTTCCTCACACCAGTATCGCCTCATCCAGATACCAGGACATCATCTCCAAAAGTACTCTGATCTCTTCAGGATCTCCTGCTGTCTACCAGCTGAGACCAAAGGAAGAGAAGTTTGGGACTCTGACAAGAAAAACTGTTGGAGAGAAAAACCTGAACAAGACAAACAGAACCATCTTACTTGTAGGTAAAACAGGAACAGGAAAATCTACTCTGATCAACACTCTGGTCAACTACACCATGGGAGTGAAGTTTGAGGACAACATCTGGTTTAAGATCGTAGAAGATGAGAAGAGAAGTCAGTCAGAGAGTCAGACATCAGATGTGATTGTGTACGAGATCTTTGGTTATGAAGATGAAACTCTGCCCTACTCTCTGACCATCATCGATACTCCTGGATTCGGAGACACCAGAGGGAAGGAACATGATGTCATGGTCAGTCAAAGATTATTTGACTTGTTCCGCTCAGACGATGGAGTTCATGAGATTAATGCAGTGGGTCTGGTGCTGAAGGCGACTAAGATTCGAGTGAGTGATCGACTGAAGTACATCTTGGATTCAGTGATGTCTCTGTTTGGGAAAAACATTGAAAAGAACATTGTCGCTCTCATCACACACTCAGATGGACAAACACCTGAAAATGCTCTGAAAGATCTTAAAGCTGCAGACATTAAATGTGCCAAAGATGAACAGAATCAGCCTGTTCACTTCCTGTTTGATAACCGACAGAACACACAGAGAACAAACATAACAAAGAAAGCCAAGGTTCCTTTAGAGAGAGAAATGAAACCATTCACAGACTTCCTGGAAAAATTGAAACCTTGTGACCTGCAAGAGGTGAAGAAGAATGAAGAGTTCACTGTTGATGAGGTCGAGATAGAAAAGATTCAGGCTTGGTGGGACAATAAAGCTGTCACCTGTAAAAAATGTAAAGAGAACTGTCACTATCCTGGATGCACATGGGCCTGGGGTCCTTCAATGTGTGAGGTCATGAAAGATGGTCACTGTACAGTTTGTACCAATAAGTGTCCTGTATCAGATCATGTGAAAGAAAAGTGGATTTATGTGAACAAGACCAGGAAAGATCAGGAGACCAAACAAGATATGATAAAAAAGTGTGAAAAAAATAAGTCAGAAAATGAGAAGAAGAGCCGGATGAACAATCTGCAAACTGAGATGAAAGAACTGACAGCAGTGAAGATAAAGTTGGTGGATTAGGCCACTTGGACTTCCTGATTGAGAACATGAAGGAGACAGCTGGAGGAGATGAAGAGTCCACGGGTTGAAATAATCAGAGCAGCTTGGAAGAACATGTTTGGTAAAATAACATCAGCTGGTAAAGCAATTATAAATGCAGTGACAGGGGAACATCATCAGACAGCTGAGTAGACAACAAGATCTACACTGTTCATACAAATGTTTAAACATCACAAACATTATTTCATTAGAATCCTTTTAATTACAATGTTGATGTAAAATGTCCATCAGAAAAGAATTGAATCTTCTCTTAAATGTCAGGTGTGTGATTGTGAGAAACAGGAGCTCTGTTGCTGTTTGTTCTTGTAGTTGAATGTTTAATTCTGGACGTCTGGTCACTGTTCAGATTACAGAGGAATCATTAGTTGATCCACATCAGTCAAAGCAGAGCCACAATCTGTCTCACAGTAACAGCAGCTGTTGCTTTTCTTCTTATCAATACTCTGTTTTTACATCACTTCCTGTCATAGTTGAGCCTCTTTTCTGCTCTCAGCTTCAGTCATCAGATCAAAACACAGCATCAGTGTGTTCAGCTGCACTTCAGTAACCAAGAAACAAGAAGCACACAGCTGCTTTCAGTAGTTGGAGTAGGGGATTATAGAAACCTGATGGACATTTCTCTGCCATGTTCACACTATCTAATTGTTTCTACTTCTTACTTTTATTTTGACTTTAAGTTTTGATGCATATCTTTTGATTATATTTTGATGGAGTTTAAATAGCACTGAGCAATAGTTTAGTTTTATATGTAATATTTTTAACATGTATTCAAACTGTGTTTTTGATATATTTCAGATTTTTGTTTTAATTTACACACAACTGCACAACGCAGGCAAGTGCTGAACTGAGTTTTGCCATGCTTACATTACATTTATAACTGACTTCAAATACCTGATGTTAATCATATTATATCTGTATAATCACTGTGGAATGATGCTAAATGCTAATTGATGAGGACTTGGGTTGATTGGAGGTGTGGGAACACCCAAAGGGAGGATTATATGGTTTAGTATTTGCTTCTGTCTGATCAGATTTTCTTCACGTGTATTTGAATCATACAGCTTGTAATGATGAGTTTAATATTTCAGATGACACAGGCCATGTGGGAACACTTGTATTCATTCATGTAGTTTATTTTCTAAGCAGTGATATTTGAGTGGTTGCAGTATATTGTGTTATTCTACATGAAATCATGTTTCTGTGAATGATGAATAAAGTGTGAGCTTGATGAAATCAGTTTGCTCAGAGTGTCTTCACTGGATCATCAGCTGCTTTCTGAGTCTGTTGAAGCTTCTGCTGAACTTTGTTCATTAAATGTCTGTTTGACTTTATTCTGAGCCGCAAGTCTGACAGAGACTCAAAGAAAACACAGCTCACAGCATCATAATGAACATATCCTGAAGAATATTACATCCACTCTGGATAATGATGTTTTCTGTAGTGACCACTAGATGGAGCCACAGCTGATGTGGACTGAAGGAAACCTGAGCACACTGAACTGATATTACAAGAAGGATCAAGTGTTTAAACTGTGCACACTTCAAGTAGCTCTTCAAGAGTTTTACACTCAAATACAAACTAGAACTGATATCATAACTGATATATATATAACTTATATTAGTTTTAAAATGTTCATATTTTAACTTCAGTCTACAATCTGAACAAGACCATCCACGTGATAGAAAATATGTAAAAAGAAATATTAAAAAACGTTCTCATTAAAATAAGCAAACAAACAAGAACAACAGCAACCTACATACTGAAAATTAATCTATTAATTATACAGATTTGAGGTAACTTAAAGTGGTGAGTGTGACCATCAAAACTGTTTCACTGCCTCTGTGTATCAATAAAGTTAAATTGAATCTATAATTGAGTAATTCTTGATTTTATCCACCAGGTGGAGACATAGTCCACGTTGTTCACTGAGCAGCATCACAGAGAAATAACATTTATAAACTATTAACAGTCATTTTAGTTCATTGGTGTTTTACTTTGTCGTGTAAATCAGAGGTCTTCAACAGGGGGTACTGCAGGGGGGTCGCGAAAGTTTTGGTTGATTAGACTTTTTTTTTTATATTCCCCCTCGCAATTTTTTCCACAAATTGAAATGTCTTTAAATACACATGAACATGAATCCAACACACTGTAGTGAACAGATAAATGGAGGCAGAAGACGTCTTTCAGTCAGCAGTGCACACATTCAGCGACACACAGGAGCTGTTTCAAGCTGGGCACCGATTCATCCACAACACCTGTCCCGCCAACGAGGAGGACCCACCCCCATCGCTGCGGTGCCAATCACGAGGCCGTACCTTGCACATGAATATATGAACCTGTGTAATACAGACGTCCCAACTCTCCCGGAAGTTCCGGGAGTCTCTGCATATTGATAGCGGCTACCTGACGCCCGCAAATGAGACACAAGCTGTGTCTCAATTCCGACCCAACTGCGAGGCTGCATCCTCGAAGGACGCGGCCTTTGCGGCCTTCGAAGGATGCAGCCTTGAGGAACCTCCGAAGGACGCATCAACCGTTGTGAAATGAGACGGTCTAGCCTTCGAGGCATTTCCTGGTTGCGTCACCAGCTGTTCCCGCCCATAAGACGAGAAAGACGTCTCGACCGACACACGGTGAAAAAGCTGACAAAATTATAAGAGAGAAGAAAGGAGAAGAATAAAGGAAAGGAGAAGAAAGAAGGAAAACACACAAGAGAAAGAATAATAATCTGTAAATAGTTATTTCTGATGTAATTTTTGTAAATAGTTAAATGTTTCATCACTTGATAATAAAAGAAAATATTTAATCCCTTGTTCTTCCTGAACAGTAGCACTTTATGCAACCCTGTTATAAATTGTACTGAAGTTGTAAATACTAAATGGAATAGACGTGTAACAATGAACAATATTTTTTATTTAATAACAACATAAAACATCAAAATCTTCACAATCAAATAAAAAATAAAGAAAAATCATAAATAAACACAGTTCATAAATAAAATCAAATTAAACACATCTATATAGATGTATATTTATTTTTCTATTACTTTTTCCAGGAGAGAGAAGAGCCTCTCCATCCTGTCTTTCCCCTCCTGCTCCCTCCTCTCCTCTGCCTCATTTTGCCTTCTCATGTCCTCCTTTATGAGGTCAAGGAGGTCATCCTCCTTCCTCCTCTTCCTCCTGGGCCCTGGCTGGTCGTCCTCCTCCTCCTCCTCCTCCTCCTCTTCACTCTCCTGCTCACCCACTGCGGCACTTGGCCCTGGTGTGTCCTCACGGATGGAGGCAATGAGGACAGGGGGGGCAATAGATGGCCTCTGCCCCAATACCTCATCCATGAGGACAAACCACGGCCAAGTGCCAGCAGTGGGCTTGCCGCTGGCCCCCTCCCCTGTCCCTGGATATTTGCAATCCTAAGGCAGTGGAAATCAATCATGTCAGCAATTTTCAGCAAAAGTATTTAGTAACAGTAAAACTAATACAAACCTGTAGGCTACCTACTTTATTTTAGTTTTTTTAAATTGTCCCATTTTTTTTTGGCCTGGTAGGGCTGGACATTCCCCTCCAGCCCAATCTTTTCCAGTATTGCTCTAAACACAGAGGGAAGCAAGAGAAAAGGTAAACACAAGATCACATCAACACAGGGATGCAAAGATGTACAAACATGGACATCAGCCTTACCTCCATCCCGCCGTGGCGGAGTTTTTTGCCCCCGTGAATGGATGGTCATTTTCCCCTCTTTGTTTAATCAGGAGCTCGGTTTGCTCCTTGCTCCCTAAAACAAAAATAAAACAAAATGTAATGTAAAACATGTTTTTTTTTACTATGTCAACAGACAAAAGGGTTCTAATATAGCAAAACATTATCATAATAATGATAATAATGAAGTATAACATATAATAGTGATAATCCCAAACGTAGCTCTTTATTAAAATCTAAATTTGTTCATCTTAGTCCATTTATACATATATATATATATATATATATATATATATATATAAGATATAAGTCAAGTAATAAAATATAAGTGATTATTAATCTTGGGATTTGGGAGGCCGCGAAGGATAGTAGCGATGCATCCTCGAAAAAGAGGGAAAAGAAGGCCGCATTTCAAGGCTGCATTTGAAGGACTCTTCGAATTGGGACAGCCTTCGCGCGGCGTTGTGACGTAATCGGCCTCGAAATGCGCACTTCGAGGATGCAGCCTCGCAATTTGGACCAAATTGGGACACAGCCACAATCTCTCAGAATCTGGAGCGAGCAAGAGCGCGAACTAGAGAGTGACTTGCGCGCGTGTGTGTGTTTGTGTGACTATAAATGCAGCGCGTGTGACAGCAAAGCATCCTTATAGCTCTGTGTTGCTGCTTATTAGGCCGATCACACCCCCGCCCCGGACCGACACCAAGTGTAACAGGAACCCCACCCCGGAACCTCCCTGAAATCACATTTTGCAGGTTGTGAAGTCTCGTATTATTTGAATATCTTAGTATTGAATGCACAATAACAAGGTACATGTATACATGGCACTATAGGACCAGTTTAATATACAACACAATTTATACAATATATATAGGTAGGGGTCCCTGCTGCATCTCTCCATCAGTTTGGGGGTTGGCCTGGAAAACGTTGAAGACCCCTGATGTAAATCATTGTCTTTATTAATTAGGGATATTTTTTTTTATATATTTCTAAACATTTACAGCTCGTCCAATCAGGTACACTCTCTCTCTCTCTCTCTCTCTCTCTCTCTCTCTCTCTCTCTCTCTCTCTCTCTCACACACACACACACACACACACACACACACACACACATTTACTTTTCATTACACATATAAATTAGACACTCTGGCACCCATACCAACACATCCAGGTCAGTTTGGATGCAACCCCAATTTTTCATTGTTCTGCTGTGCTTTATAATACAGGACTGCAGGACTGGGGAACACTGCATTGTATTTTCCCATAGAGCTAAAAACAGCTGAATGATGTCATCTGGTGAAAAACTAAAACTAAAACTAAACATTTGAAGGCTCTAAAATGACAGTCCAGATCACAGGAACACATGAAAGAGGGGTCAAAAAAATGTAGTTGTAATGGGTTTCAATGGGGACAAATTTGCAGTTCTGCATGGCTCACAAACACAACTCATACACACATTTCTTAAAGCACCAAATAAAAAACAAGCCCTCAAATATAATAATGTGAAATTATCATGATGTCCAATGACCAGTTGACCTACCACAGTTCATCCCTTCGGCTTCATTATGTCACCTGAAACAAATCCAGATCCTCATCAGGCCCCACTGATCAGAAAAAGAACCAAGAACCATTTTTTAAGAAATCAGATTGGAAAGAGTAGTGTTGTGGCGGATGCTGACAACTGGATCGTACATAACTCATTTTAAAAGAAAAATAATTTAAATGACCAGGTATTAAATATTTTCAGCCATCTCCATGGTAACCAGTGTGTTTAGTCTTAGTTGGCAGAATAGTGTTTATTGATTGAACAGTTATTGACTTTATTGATTGTGTTAATTAATAAATACTATTGTAGCTTTAAAGAGAAGTTCCTTCTGTTGTTACTGTGCACATTTATTATGATTAATGGAGTCAGTGCTCAGATTCAACCCTGCTACTACTGACAGATGTTAGCAGCTGTAATTGAAGTTTATGAGAATAGTCTACCCTTTTTTTTTGGTCCCCGTTTGTGGGTTATGCCCCATAATGTTAATTAATTTAAATAATTTCTTTAGTTTTTAATTTTCTTTTCATAATCATAATTACATCACGCCGTGACACACTGAAGAGCAGCGAAAAGCGGCCATGCAATCTCTATGTGAACTCACGGGGGCGCACTTCGCCGCCATCGTCACTGTCATGTTCAGGGTTATTATTAACTTACTGAAACTAAATCTTAGTATTTTGTCGCCTTTATGTTTCTGTGATAGACTCTCTACACAGACTGTTCAGTTATCTGACTGTTAAGAAGCGCTAATGCTACGTTATTAAAATAGTTAAAAGATGAAGAAGGTGGTTAGAAAACGGAAGTGACGTTGGGATTTCTCTCTCGCTCAGCCGTTGATACGGAAATGAACTCTCTTCAAAGATACTGGAGGACAAGATAGAAATCCTCCTGCGCTCAAAGACGCGGTGACACATCCAGCTACCAGAGTTAAATGAACAAATAGTGATAATAATCATTATTTATCACATCGTATCAGCGTCATTAAGTAACGTATGTAACTACTCTCCTCACAGTATTTATATGAGTGTTTTAGGTCTTGTAAACCAACATTAGCAAGCAAACAAACCTCTGAAACACGTTAGATAAACTACAAATTAGAGGAAATACGCCACTTAGTCAAAGGTTGTGGCTTCTTGGTAAGTATGGGCTTCATTTGTGCAGCTTATCAGTAATTTATCATCAGAAAATGATTAAAGAAAATGACAAAACAAGTCGAAACGGCTAGCTTGCTGCTAGATACTGACCGGTAAACCTAAACCGGAAGTAATGTTGGGATTCCTCTCTTGCTCAGCTGTTGATGTTGACACATTTCAAACGTGAGACACACTGAGCTCATATCTCTGAGTGTTTATAACCTCCACCTCTAAATGAAAGCAACGCATCCGTTTTTTGTTGGAACATTTTTAGCTGCAGACTTTTATATATTTTTGTAGATATTTGTAATTAATTTATAGTCGCTACGGAGACTCTTTGGCTAGCTGAGAGAAGAAACAGCCTGGAGTGAGCTAAGTCCTGAACCTAACGGTAACCATGGAAACCACACTGTTAATGCTTTTATAACAACATTTTACTGCAGTACTATGTATTAGTGTCCGCTCCACTCCTGTGTGCAGTGTAATTATTGTAATTATGAGGGGGTTTTTTTTCTTAAATACCTGTGTGACGTGTAGCATCAGGTGTGTGATGTCAGCTGGACCTGGACAGTGACGTCAGCTGGACCTGGACAGGTATGAATGAAGCGAGGAGAGAAATCAAAGTGAAAAGAGTTTCCTCAAGAAAAAGGTCCAGAGACAGCTGGAAGACTCAGCTGACTCCTGCAAGAAAGAGAGGAGGAGGAGGAGGAGGAGGAGGAGGAGGAGAGGAGCTATGTCCCAGGAACTGGAAGCTCAGCAGCATCATGGCTGATATAAAAGCTGTTGAGGTACATGATTGATCAAATATTGATCTGGAGCTGAAAGGATTAGTCAACTAATGGATTGTTAGCTGCAAATAAGGATAAACTGTGCAATATCAAGCTTGAATAGTTTGTGATTTACTTTAAAAAAATCAGCTGCTTTATAGGACGTCATTTTGGGCTTTGGGCGACAGTGATGGACATTTTTGCTGCATCAGCTGCTTTTTTTTTGTTTGAGTCATATTTCAAACAGAAATGCCAAAAAAATCACAAATTCTGTCTTTTCAAAGTGAATTGAGGACAACATTTAGTGCTTTGGGAAACAGTGATCAACATCTTTAATCAATAATGAAAATAATTCTTAGTTGTAATTCCAGACAGATAATTGTTGTTTTTCTATATTTAGCTGATATTTGTCTTCAATTAAAAACTTATTTCAGCTTTTAATCAACATTAAACATTAATGAAGCAGTCGTGTGTTGTCTTTCAGTACTGCAGTGACAGTGAGGACTTATTTGGGGACTATGACAGTATCTTGGAGGACAGTTCTTTCTTAGCAAAGCTGGACGATGCAGAGCAGAGCGAACGTCAGCGTGATCTTCAGACCCACGCTGTGGATCAGCAGCAGGACTTCACAAGTCTGCGTCCGTCAAAACCGTCCAGCGAGGACGTCCTCACCGACTCCATCCTGGTCGGCCTCGGAGACGAATCCTTCGAGGACTTACCGGCCAGCCAGCTGGAATTTCAAGAACGAGTTAATGAGAAGGCGAAGAAGAGCCGACTGCAGGATGGAGATAAAACCTCGACACCTTTTAGAAGCTCAGACGCAAAGAGACACACGGAGGATCAAACCAAGAGACACACGGAGGATCAAACCAAGAGACACACGGAGGATCAAACCAAGAGACACACAGAGGATCCAACCAAGAGACACACGGAGGATCAAACCAAGAGACAGACGAAGGCGAGGAGGAGCGTGGCCGACCAGCTGAAGAGGACGATGCTCTGCAACGCCGCCGCTCCCTCCGAGCTCTCTCGCTCCGTGGTGCTGAAAGAAGCGGTGGTTTCTGAGGAGATCAGCGTCGCCATGCTGGCCATGGAGACCGTGTCTGCTCAGACCACCGACCTCGGACCGTTCTTTGGACTTCCCACCAAAGTCAGAGACCTGATCTACAACCTGAGAGGAATCAAGAGCCTTTATGGTGACGCTCTGCTTCATAACACGTTCTACATGACTGCAGGTGATTACGAGCAGAAGTTTGTTACCATGGAAACCGTTTGTCTGTTTCAGATTGGCAGGAGACGTGTCTGAACCTGGACTGCGTTCATCAGAGGAAGAATCTGATCTACTCGCTTCCCACCAGCGGAGGGAAGACGCTGGTGGCAGAGATCCTCATCCTCAGAGAGCTGCTGTGCAGGAAGAAGGACTGTCTGTTCATTCTGCCGTACATATCTCTGGTGCAAGAGAAGGTACTTCACAATAATTCATATATTTTATCAAGGATTATTTAAAATGTACTCTTCTGTGTTTATTTATTCAGTGTTCCCCACAGAGAGACACTGTGGTGGTTGGACCTCAGTCTGAACCTTTAGGAGAGTCTCGGGGCAAATGCATCATTCTGCTGCACTGAGAGCATCATAAAGAACATATCTATACAAATCTTGTGCTCTAAACAATTTAGTGTTTTAGCATTTTAACTAGTGGTTAGGCATGGGCCGGTATGAGATTCTGGCGGTATGATAACCATAAGCAAAAATATCATGGTTTCATGGTTTCATGGTATGGTGGTATTGTGATTACAGCTCTAAAATGTTTATAAAAGGAAGAAATACTCCTTTACTTCACTCACAGCTTTTAATTTAAAGCTCCGACCTGTTTTGTGTTTTTTTTGTTGAGGTTCGTGGGTTAGCGAGCTTTGGCCTGGAGCTGGACTTCATGGTGGAGGAGTACGCTGGCAGCAAGGGGAAGTTCCCTCCGATGAAGAGGAGGAAGCAGAGGTCTCTTTACATCGCTACGATAGAAAAAGCTCACAGCCTCGTCAACTCTCTGATTGAGAGCGACCGGCTGGACCACCTTGGGCTGGTGGTGGTGGATGAGGTACGCTGCAGTGTGAAAACGTTTCACATGGTTAAATAAACTAAAGCACAGGAAGGTTTAATGCAGGCGGGGAGTTCCTGTCCTCTGAAATGAGGCCAACCAGGAAGTAACTTAGAGCTGCATTCTATCAAAAGGCCACCAGGGGGCGACCGTCTCTATACAAGTCAATGGAGAATTCACCAACTTCTCACTTGATTTCTAACCTCAGTAAACGTTTTCAAAATGTGTTTATGGTCTCAATCGCTAGTTTAAAGCCTTCTTCAATGCAGTATGATGTTCATTTGGGACATTTTGGCCTCCCTGATTTTATATGTGATGATAAATCAGGGTATGCATTAGGGCGTGGCTACATCCTGATTGACAGATTGATTGACCAATGTCCTCAAGATCCAGCCCTCGTAACCATAGCAACCTCCCCGCTCCGCCCATGGCGCCGCCTCATACCCATATAAGTAGAATGCCTGTTTTTATTTTTCCCAGCATGCACCTGAAATTTTCAAGATGGCGCTGCCTAGATTAGAAACTATTGGCTTCCGAGCAGCAGTCCACAAACCAATGGGTGACGTCACGGATGTTACGTCCGTTTCTTTTATACAGTCTGTGGTTTAATGACGTCTTTTCTCTTCCTCACACAGCTTCACATGCTGGGAGACGGCAGCAGAGGGGCGGTGATAGAAATGACTCTAGCTAAAGTTCTATACGTGAGCAGTAAGTGTGTCTTTTTATCATTTATGGTTTGACTTTGTTCACTGGTTTTTATTTACAGGAGGCATATTCAGCTTTTAGTTATTTTCTGGCATTAAAAACATGAGGTGAATGTTTGTAGAGATGCTGCCTGTAAGACAAAGACCAGGTTTCAGGATGCTGCGATGGTTTTTGCTCTTATTTTTCAGAAATGACTCAGATTATTGGGATGAGCGCCACTCTGGGAAACATCAAAGACCTGCAGACGTTCATGAAAGCTGAAAACTACACGAATGACTTCAGACCTGTAAGTGATTTCTAATTGATTAAAACACTTATTTATCTTCCTGCAAGCTTTCTCTTAAAGCCTGGTTTCATTCTTCTCTCTGCACTATAAAAATCAACCTTTGGTAGCTGGACATAAGCTTGAGACGGACAATATTTAACAGATTTTCTACCTGCTGCAGATGAACTTACCTAACCCTAACTAACCCTAACCCTACACTGTATAAGGACACAGTATATACACAGTAATAACTTAACTATTACAACTTAAAAAGCAGACTTTATCTTTATATATTCACTGTGATGGATCAGTTCAGTAAACCGGGGAGTGGAAAGTAGAGTAAATATTACCAATAGAGAGCTATGGACCACTTTAGGTAATAAATCATGTTAAACACAAATGTGGATGATGGTTTTGTTTTGTAGTTATAATCAGTGTTGGGTAACGTTACTTTTAAAAAGTAATTAGTTATAGTTACAGTTACTTCTCCCAAAAAGTAACTGAGTTAGTAACTGAATTACTCCATTATAAAAGTAACTAGTTATCAGGGAAAGTAACTATTGCGTTACTTTAAAACATAATAATGTTTAAAATAAGTATAAATGTGTCTAAGAATTAGGATTTTTTTCTAAGTGGGTTTCTAAAGGCAGATGTAAGCATAAAACAGCCAACAGCGTCAACAACTGTGTTTTTAGCCACAAGTTTAGTAGTGGTGTGTGCCGTTGAGAGATGCTTCATTAGGTTAGAGTTGCTTGTAACGGACGCTCTGATACATAATGTACATTTCACATGTATGTTCCTGCCTTTTACCTCAAGGACATTAAAGTAGTGTCTGTACTTCCTGTTTAAAAACACAACCTTTTCCTCCCAACTCGCCATTGCTGCAGCTTCTGCTAGTGTGTGTGTGTGTGTGAGGCTGCTTCTGATTGGCTTACCATGAAATCTTACTCTGCCTTAACCAATCATCATCACGGTTGTCCCGCCCCTCCCTTCTCCCGTTCCCCTCTCCAAAACAAAAAACCAAAAAAAAGGCTTTGCAGCTTTTGTGGCTGAGAGCAAAGTTGGATGAGAACAGGTTCACTGAGTAGATTAGCTTCAGTTTGTAACGTGCATCATTTAATTAAGTAACGTAACGGCGTTGTAACGATGGAAATAGTGATTAGTTACATTACCCATTACTGAAAAAAGTAACGCTGTTTATTTAAATGGTGTTATTCCCATCACTGGTTATAATGAACAGATATTTAATTGACTTAATGTTAGTCTGTGTTGTTATTGCTGTAAATGTGTAAAAAGTTTGTTTTTGTGACTTGTATTAAAACAAGTCTGTGGTGCGTTCAGGTTCAGCTGAAAGAATACGTTAAACTGAATGACACCATCTATGAAGTGGACCCAAAAGAAGAGGACTGCTTCAGATTATCACGTCACCTCAACTTTAAGGTCAGAAGAATATTCACTTACCATCCCATGCCTACTAGTGGTTGTGTGGATGTGAAAGGTGAGGACACACCCATAAAGCATGGGGAAGACATTTTTACCAGCGAGTCAAAGCTCCAGCAACACGAAGCACGCTGGTCAGATATTTAACTTCTTACTACTATTGTTGCTGGACTTTTGATTTTCTTCAGACTTTTTGTCCTCCACACATCCTGGAAGTAGGTGAAGTTGTGCCAGAAACCTCCATCTTGTTTCTAATCATGTTTACCAGTTCCAAACAAACACAGACTAAGCAGATGTGATTATCTAAGTTAATATGTTGTTTTTCTAATAATAACTAAACTAACTGTCTGCTGATCAGTAAGAACTTGACTTCCAGAGGACTTAGAAGCAGATCAGGATCAGAGTTGATTTATTGTACAGATTGAAAGAGATTAAAGAAAGATTTTTTTTTATTCTGCATTTAAAGCCAGTTTTTCAGCCCAGTTTGAACAAGTAGCACAACTAAAGTTAAATATAAATAAAGTATAAACTCTCCTCTGTGTAGACGAGTAGAAAAGAAACTTGACAACCACGAAACACCACAAAGCTCCATGTCTGTGTCCTCTGTGCCGTCCCGCAGTACTCCAGCTCCATGCAGAAGATCGACCCGGATCACATCATCGCTCTGGTGACCGAAGTCATCCCGACTCATTCCTGTCTCGTCTTCTGTCCTACGAAGAAAAACTGTGAGAACGTCGCAGCGATGATCTGCAAATACCTGAAAGAGTGAGTGAAGCTGGTCTGTCCTCTGGTGTCTCCTCTGGTGTCTCCTCTGGTGTCTCCTCTAGTGTCTCCTCTAGTGTCTCCTCTAGTGTCTCCTCTGGTGTCTCCTCTGGTGTCTCTTCTAGTGTTTCCTCTAGTCTTCCCTCTGCTGTCTCCTCTAGTGTTCCCTCTGCTGTCTCCTCTGATGTCTCCTCTAGTGTCTCCTCTGGTTTCTCCTCTATGGCGCTTTTCCACAACACAGTTCCAGCACGACTCGACGCGCCTCGACTCGGCTCAGTTCCAGGAACGACCTTTTCCATTACAAAGAAGTACCTACTCAACGTGGGCGGGGTCGTCATAGCACGGCTCCGTGAAACTGCCGTGACTTCGTTTTATAAGCGACACAAACACATAAACAATGGAGGACATGGAGGCGATGGTGTACTTGCTGCTATATGAGGCTTTCTGTCACACACAAAGCAACAAAATTGAGGCGTATGGCTGTAACGCTGTTGCCGGTATTTAAAAATGCCGGGTTTGATTCTTGTGTGGGACGGCTCATGACTCTTCCAGCGACAACTCTTCTGACCAATCAGAGGCCGGCAGTCTATCGACGTCACATTTGAGTATCGGCTCGGCTCGCTTGGAACCTCAGCAGAGCAGATATTAAAAAAGTACCAGGTACCAGGTACTATCCCTAGTGGAAACGCAAAAAAAAAGTTGAGGCGAGTCGAGTTGTGCTGGAACTGTGTAGTGGAAAAGCACCACTAGTGTCCCCTCTAGTGTCTTCTCTAGTGTTTCCTCTGTTGTCTCCTCTGCTGTCTCCTCTAGTGTCTCCTTTGTCTGACTCCACCATGTCCTCCTGACTGTCTCAGGGACTTCCTGCGGCACCGGGAGAAGGAGAAGTCCGTCCTCCTCAGAGATCTGAAGGACAGCGGGAACGGCTCGGTGTGTCCGGTGCTGCGGAGGACCGTCCCGTTCGGTTTGGCGTATCATCACAGCGGTCTGACCAGCGAGGAGAGGAAGCTGGTGGAGGAGGCGTACTCTAACGGAGTGCTGTGTCTCCTCACCTGCACCTCCACGCTGGCAGCAGGCATCAACCTTCCTGCTCGCAGGTCAGTCTCTGAGGCAGGAAGCAGGACGGCTAAAACAATATTACAATATCAAGACTAGATATCATCTTAAAGTCATGATATCGTAATATTATATCATGATGTGACATAAGTGTTTACAGTAAATTGATGTTATTTTCTAAACTTAACAGACTGTTGTAGCTGTTCTCTTATCTGCCACTTAGTCATTAAATAAATATAAATAAATGAACTTTCCTTACATATCACTTTTCTAGTCGTTATGACCCCTCAAAGCGCTTTTATACGACTCACGCAGCCATTCACACACATTCATACACTGATGGCAGATACTAACCATTCACACATTCATACACTGATGCCAGAGACTACCATGCTCATCAGAGAGAGACTAACCATTCACACACATTCATACACTGATGGCAGAGGCTACCATGCTCATCAGAGGGACACTAATCTTTCATACACATTCACAAAGCAACAGGAGCAATTTGGGGTTAAGTATTTTGCACAAAGACACATCGACATGTGGACTGGAGGAGCCGGGAATCAAACCCTGATCTTCTGATTGGTGGACGATCGCTCTATCTCCATTATATCCACATCACTGATAGTTGTTCATCAAAAATTAAACGATTAATTATTAGCCAACTATTTTTATATTCAGTTAATCATTTTGAGACTTTTTTTAAAAAAGAAATAATGTTAAAATTCTCTGATTCAGCTTCTTAAATGTGAATATTTTCTGGTTTCTTTAGTCTCTGTGACAGGAAACTGAATCTTAAAGACATTTGAGGACGTCATGTTGAACTTTGAGAAACACTGATCCAGATTTTTCACCATTTTCTGACATTTTATGGACCAAACTTATCGATTAATCAAGAATATAATCAATATATTAATTGATAATGAAGATAATCTCAACAGTCAAACCTAAAGATGTTCAATTTAAAGGCTGCGACTAACTATTACTGCTTGTTTTCTTGAATATTTGGTTAATTGTTGAGTCTATCAAATGTGTTTTAAAACAAATAGTGCAAACAGTGACATCTTCAGTTTGCTTTTTATGTTAATCAACAGTCCAAAACTAAAATATATTCAGTTTACTGCCATAAATGACAAAGAAAAGCAGAAAATTATCATGTTTCCGGAGCTGAAGCTGGAAGATGTTCGGTTTTTTGTGTTTGGAAAATGACTGAAACCATCAACGGATTAACAAAATAGTTTAAGATTAATTTATTCTCTTTGTCGACTAATTGATTAATTGACTAATCTTTACAGCTCTACAGTAGAAGGGTCATTATTGGAGATACTACAAGTGAACATTTAGCCATTAAACCTGAATCACTGCAGTATTAAACAGTCATTACAGTTTTAATAAAAGCTACAGTCTTGATATTTAGTGTTTGAAATGCTGAGTCAGCACTGTGTCTTCTGAGATGACAGATTTAATCTATTTTTGGGTTTGACCTCGGCGTCCACAGAGTGATCCTGCGCTCGCCGTACGTGGCCACCGACTTCCTGAAGAGGAGCCAGTACAAACAGATGGTGGGACGAGCCGGGAGAGCGGGCATCGACACGGAGGGAGAGAGCATCCTCATCCTGCAGGACAGAGACAGGAACATGGTGACTCACTCATTAAGTTACAGCAGCTCTTATTTCACTAAAAGTCTGGTTCTAGTTCTCATTAATAATGTCAGAGACCAACAGGAAACTCTCTGATTTCATCATCAGAACAAAAGATTAACCAGATCTGAGTAAATATCTGGTTCTTTGATTAAAAAGTCAGATTTAGAAGAGTGCAGACATAAAACCAAAAGAGACTACAACTCCCAGGGTGCATTTCACTAACAAGCAACCAATCACAGAGCTTTAAATTCTGTTACAGACGACACTAAATTTTGTTGAAATTGATAAAACAGTCTGCTTCTTAAATTAATTGACGTCCAGATTGATGCAGTAATTATGGCAGCAATGTGTTTTTAATATTAAATTATTTATATAAAATAAATGAGCTGTGTTTGTGTCCTCTCTGCTGGTACTAAAATAAAATACAGAAGAAATGGAGAAAATTAAAAGAAAACTAAAACTTTACCTGCTGTTCACTTTGGTTTTAGTTAGTTTTGCATTGTTCATTGTAGTTTATATTTATTAATTTTTTTTATTTATTTATTTTTATTATTATTATTTGTTTTTTTTTTTTAATTTCAGTTAACTAAATTATTTTTTCTGCTAGTTATAGTTAATAATAGTAACCCATGAAGGCTAGATTACAGTGACTGGAGAGCATTTCTCACTTTCAGCCACTAGGGGGAGCTCTAAGCTAGTGGCAGGAAAAGCACATTACAGTATAAAAATCAGTGTAGAAACAGGAAAACATCATCTGAAGTCAATCTACATAAAAGTGGAGAAAATATAAAACCTTATCAAAGTTTATGGTTGAAACTTGTTTATTTATAGTACTACTTTCAGCCACTAGGAGGAGCTCTAACAGAGAGAGTAATAGCTACTTTCAGCCACTAGGAGGAGCTCTAACGGAGAGCGTAACGGCTACTTTCAGCCACTAGGAGGAGCTCTAACGGAGTGAGTAACAGCTACTTTCAGCCACTAGGAGGAGCTCTAACGGAGAGAGTAACTGCTACTTTCAGCCACTAGGAGGAGCACTAACAGAGAGAGTAACAGCTACTTTCAGCCACTAGGAGGAGCTCTAACGGAGAGAGTAACAGCTACTTTCAGCCACTAGGAGGAGCACTAACAGAGAGAGTAACAGCTACTTTCAGCCACTAGGAGGAGCTCTAACACTGCTGCTCTCGGCTACTTTGACTCGGTAGTAAGTTAGCCTGCTAGCTAGCTGACCGGAGGGAACAAGAGGCAGACGAAGACACACTAAAGTCCAACGTGGTTTTAAAAGCTTCCAGAAAGTAAAGGATAATTTTGTCAGGTGTGAAATATGTGGAGCAGAGTTGAGCTACGGTGGCTTCACATGGACAAAAAGCAGCTGATAACTGCTGTGACGGTTACTAAGGGAGACGGACCTGACGCTAATCACCAAGCTAGTACGTCAACAGAGAGAAAGCTAACGTTACGTCTCTCATTGCTAACATGATGGTAAAGGAAATGCTCAGCGGTGTTATATTATATTATTAGCGGTCTGTAAGCCTGTAAGATTTATTCTTTTAATTCATGTGTTTGTGTAAAGAAATGAAGGCTGATTATAATTTAATTGAAATGACAATCAGCCTTCATTTCTTAAACATTTATACAAGATTGGGCAGTTAAAGCTTATTGTTAATTTAATTTAAATTAATACAAGATTGGGCAGTTAAAGCTTATTGTTAATTTAATTTAATTTAATACAAGATTGGGCAGTTAAAGCTTATTGTTAATTTAATTTAAATTAATACAAGATTGGGCAGTTAAAGCTTATTGTTTGTTATGATCCTGGGATCTGACCATGTGCATAAAATGCCTTGATAAATAATGTGTAACTGTAAGAACATGAATGCCGTTTTTTAGCTAAGGCTTCATTCATGGAAAACCTACAATAGCATTACAACAGACTAAAGGTAATTTAAACAAACAACCTCTGCCTTTCAACGTGATATTAACTTCTTGCTTCTCTGTTTTTCTTCTTTATTTGTGTGTTTTTGTTTTTCAGGCTAAGAATCTAGTTTGTGCTCCGATGGAGAACTGTTACAGCAACCTGATGCACGACGATGGAAAAGGCGTCCTGAGTCTCATCCTGTCGCTCATCGGACTGAATGTAAATCCTTCTCTCTGTTAAATTATTGTATCTCAATGTTGAAGACAAATATCTCAAGTTATATACAATACCACTTTGATTTCATAGTTGTTTAAAATTTCAAAGTGTAGCAACAGTGAAAATTAAGCTTTCCTAAATGGTAAATGTTCTGTACTTATATAGCACCTTTCTAGTCTTTGCGACCACTCAAAGCGCTTTACATCATGTCATTCACACACATTCATACACTGATGGAAGGTGCCAACCTGCTCATCAGGGGAATTTAACCATTCATTCACATTCATACACCGTTGGCATAGCAACAGGAGCAATTTGAGGTTAAGTGTCTTGCCCAAGGACACATCGACATGTGGACTGGAGGAGCCGGGAATCGAACCAATTGGAGGACGACCGCTCTACCTGAGCCACAGCTTTACTGTGTTTCTTTCTGTCGTAGATCACTCGATCTGTGGCTCAGATTTGGGACTTCCTGTGCGGGACGCTGCTGTACGTCCAGCAGCAGCAGCTGTGTGAGGAGAAGAGTCTGCAGGACGTCGTTCGGCAGTGTGTCGACTTCCTGAAAGAGAAAAACCTCGTCACCGCCTCTGCAGACGCACACGGGGAAAGTCTGCAGGTCACCAAGTTGGGAAGAGCTACGTTTAAAGGTACGTCAACCCTAACCCTCAGCACTCAGTCAGTCATGCTTCATTAGTACTCAACCCTCAGACTGACACTGGAGTGACTGTCTGTGCCAGACCAATAAAAAGATGGAAGGGAGGAAGGAAACAAGGATGGAAAGAAGGGAAAAAGTGATAGGAAGGAAGGAAGGAAGGAAGGAAGGAAAAGGGATTAGAAAGGAAGGGAAGAAAGGAAGGTAGGAAAGGAAGAAAGGAAAAGAAGATGATGGAAAGGTGGAATGAAGGAAGGAAGGAAGGAAGGAAAAGGAATTAGGAAGGAAGGGAAGAAAGGAAGGTAGGAAAGGAAGAAAGGAAAAGAAGATGATGGAAAGGTGGAAGGAAGGAAGGAAGGAAGGAAAAGGGATTAGGAAGGAAGGGAAGAAAGGAAGGTAGGAAAGGAAGAAAGGAAAAGAAGATGATGGAAAGGTGGAAGGAAGGAAGGAAGGAAAAGGGATTAGGAAGGAAGGGAAGAAATGATGGAAGGAAGGATGGAGGGAAGGAAACAAAGAAGGAAAGAAGTAAGAAAGGGAGGAAGGACAGGAGGGTGGGAAGGAAAAGAAGACAGGAGTCAGAGTCAGAATATGAGGGATGATGATGATGATGATGACGATGGTGATGATGATGGTGATGATGATGATGATGATGGTGATGATGGTGATGATGATGATGATGATGATGAGTGATGATGGAGTGACTGTGTGTGTGTTTTCAGGCTCGGTGGATCTGACTCGCAGTGACGAGCTCTACTCAGACCTCTCTAAAGGTTTGGAGGGTCTGCTGCTCAACAGTTACCTCCATCTGGTCTACCTGGTGACACCGTATGACATGATCTCACAGTGCAAACCTGACTGGATGATTTACTTCAGACAGGTGAGCGTCGCCCGTCATACATCATGAGTCTGTTTAGTGTTGATGAAGCATCCTGACAGATGTCTCTCTCTCTCTCTCTCTCTCTCTCTCTCTCTCTCTCTCTCTCTCTCTCTGTCTCTCTCTCTCTGTCTCTCTCTCTCTCTCTCTCTCTCTCGTCCTGTCTCAGTTCACGCTGCTTTCCGCTGCAGAGCAGAAGATGTCCGCCACCGTCGGAGTGCCTGAAAGTTTTGTAGCTAGAAAAGCTGCAGGTCAGACTGTGAAGAAGGTAAGAAAGCACTGAGTGAAGGTTAACGTCATCCAGTGAGTCTGCAGCTACAAAAAAACTCCTACAAGATTATCAAGAGTTTGTTTTCAGTTAGTGTATTAAAACATATCACAGAAATATGTTTATAAAAGAGTTTCCTCATAAATGTTGAGGAGGGTTTATGGGTAATGTAAATGTTTCCTGATCTCCATGGTTACCCAGATGAAATGTAATATTTAGAACAATAGTATTCCATTAGCTTTATTTAATATAAAAGTTATAATGTAAGATCATGCCTAACTAGTTGATATGGTGTTAGGTAGGAAGGAAGGAAGGAAGGATGTAAGATCATGTCAAACTAGTTGATATGGTGTTAGTAGGAAGGAAGGAAGGAAGGAAGGATGGAAGGATGTAAGATCATGCCAAACTAGTTGATATGGTGTTAGGTAGGAAGGAAGGAAGGAAGGAAGGAAGGATGTAAGATCATGCCAAACTAGTTGATATGGTGTTAGGTAGGAAGGAAGGAAGGAAGGAAGGAAGGAAGGATGTAAGATCATGCCAAACTAGTTGATATGGTGTTAGGTAGGAAGGAAGGAAGGAAGGAAGGAAGAATGTAAGATCATGCCAAACTAGTTGATATGGTGTTAGGTAGGAAGGAAGGAAGGAAGGAAGGAAGGAAGGATGTAAGATCATGCCAAACTAGTTGATATGGTGTTAGGTAGGAAGGAAGGAAGGAAGAATGTAAGATCATGCCAAACTAGTTGATATGGTGTTAGGTAGGAAGGAAGGAAGGAAGGAAGGAAGGATGTAAGATCATGCCAAACTAGTTGATATGGTGTTAGGTAGGAAGGAAGGAAGGAAGGAAGGAAGGATGTAAGATCATGCCAAACTAGTTGATATGGTGTTAGGTAGGTAGGAAGGAAGGAAGGAAGGAAGAATGTAAGATCATGCCAAACTAGTTGATATGGTGTTAGGAAGGATGTAAGATCATGCCAAACTAGTTGATATGATGATGATGATGTGTGTGTTTCAGAGTGTGAACATGGTGGTGGTGAGCAGGATGATGATGATGATGATGATGATGATGATGATGATGTGTGTGTTTCAGAGTGTGAACATGGTGGTGGTGAGCAGGATGTATTTGGCTCTCGTGCTGTTTTCTCTGCTGAAGGAGACGAGCTTGTGGAGCGTCTCCGACAAGTTTCAGCTGAGTCGAGGTTTCATTCAGACGCTGCTCAGCTCCTCGTCGGCCTTCTGCTCCTGCGTGCTGCACTTCACTGAGGTCAGAGGTCATCTGTGTATCTGCTCACACTCATAAATAACAGTGACAACTAGGCATGGGCCGGTATGAGATTCTGACGGTATGATAACCTTAGGTAAAAATATCACGGTTTCACGGTTTTATGATTATGGCCATAAAATGTGATATTTTGAAATGTCTGTATTTAAAACCAAAAAAAAAAGTTTTTTTTCCCCATTGAACGGTCTTTTATTTTTAGTAAATATGTATTTAAAATAAAAAATAATAAAAAATAACTGAATTATTTCTAAATAAATAAAAGAAATAGGTGCAGTCCTTAATGCAGTCCTTTAACTGAGGCTAAACCTGCAGCTCAAGTCACGACATAAATGAATTATTTTTAGTGAAAAAAACACAAAATGCAAATAAATGCACATAAATAATTGAAAAAAGTAAAAACACTTCTAAGATAAATATAAATAAATAAATAAATGCAGCAGGAGCTGAAAACTGAATCTCAACAGTTTTTGGAGACTTGCTCTCGATCATATAGGATGTATTTCCTCCTCGCGCTGCTACTGTCCGTTACCTTCTTCCTCTGAGCCGCGGCCGTCTGTCTTTTTACGGTAGCCGAAGTATAAATACAGCCGACTTGGCGCTTTTAAATGGGGGGGGAAGTCCGGGGGGCTCGCCTCCTTCAGCCATCATACAGCCTGCAGAGCTACCTGCTTGTAACAGCAACCGGAGTACGGGAGGGGTTGGACTTCACGCTGCAGCTGCACAAGACCTGAGGGACCTCCACTCTCTCTCTGACGAGACGTCACATTAAAAAACCCCACTCATACCCACAGACTGTATCATACCACAGACTGTATCATACCACAGACTGTATCATACCCACAGACTGTATCATACCACAGGAAGATAACGACAGAACAATTTAGTGATTTTGAAACCGTGACTTTTTCATACCGTGGTAAACCTTGAAACCGGTAACCGGCCCATGTCTAGTGACAGTGATGTGAGGTCTGATGGGAGGAGGTGTGCTTGCTGTGTTCAGGAGCTGGAGGAGTTCTGGCCGTTCAGAGCTCTGCTGACTGAGCTGACGCGGAGGCTGAGCTACTGTGTGCAGGCTGAGCTGATCCCTCTGATGGAGGTAGTTGGAGTCATGGAGGTCAGTGTGGAGCCTTCACACCACTGCTCACTGGGTTAGAAGGGAAAAGAAGTCATTCATACTTTGGATTTAATATATCATCATTTTGCTTGTGTCCATTTAATAAATTGGGCTAAAAGTGTAATTATTTTTACTCTGGTCACCAAATGCTTGACATACCAGTTTCTCTTGTTAATTCTGAACCCATACATACCTCATATGTTAAAATTGGATAATCCAATCAAAAGTTATAGCAGTTTACATATTTTGCGGCGCCCCCTAGAGGTCTTTATTTTTATCTGTGTGTTTGACACTCGGACCAAAGTTGTTCTATAGACCCTTAACTTCAACTTAGAAGTGAAAACCAAACTTTAACATCAATTTGAAATGAGTTAATGACTGAGTCTTAAACTAATATTCTGTGTTGTCTTTCTATTAAACTGATGCTGTGCTGAGGGGATGTAGTTCACTGCACGGCCACCAGGGGGCAGCGTTGACTGTTGAAACAGGCGGCTGAGCTCAGAAAGAAGGCAACAGGACAAAAAAACATGGAAATATCACCACATAACTTTATTTTGAGATGATTTATTCCATCTTCAAAAGCAATTTATTATCATTATTAATATTATTATTATTTATTGTTTGAAACAGACCGATAATCCTCTGCTCACTGGTCACTTTGCTGTGTTTTAATGCAACATCATTCTTCTTATTTATAATCTGTCAGATCACAGAATCAATATGAACTTTAATCACAGCTCAGAAACACGACCTGTGAGATCGTAGAGACGGCAGATAAAACTATTAATACATTTTCACTTCATGTTTACAGATGTTCGAATATTTGGACCTTTTTGTTACTTCTGATTTTCCCCGTAATCACTGATTTTTATGTTATAGACTCTGAAATTCAGCTGATTTTGGCCTCTGAATCCTGACTGATCAGATTCTCCCTCTGATAATATTGATTCTACATTATTTACACAGTTTAAATATATTTAAAGTGTGATCACCTGGTTAAACAGTGATTCCTGTTTGTTGGGAATCTTCTTCTGAAAATCAGTTTCATAAGATCAAGAAACTAATAATCAGCATATTTACATCAATTTGATTTGTTGTAACCTTTTTTAATTGTGTTCTTGTAAAACACTTTGTATTCTCTGGTTTTAATGAGTATTATATTCAACATTATTAATATTTGTTGTATTTTTCCTCCAGTCGAGAGCGAAGCAGCTGTATAACGCCGGCTATAAGACTCTGACTCACCTGGCCAACGCCGACCCAGCAGTTCTCTCCAAGACGATAGAAAACCTCTACAAGAAACAAGCCAACCTGATCGTGGCCTCGGCTAAAGTGAGCACGATGTTAAAGTCTTCTCAGTGCAGCTCGCTTTGACTCGTAGTCAGAATTAACACGTGAACTGTTCCTTGTGTGGTCA
>NC_070596.1:31217010-31242010 GCF_027409825.1 Scomber japonicus | reverse complement strand
AAAGAAAAGAAAAGCCTCCTACTGGACCACGACAGGACAAATAATGATTTAATCTGGTTTGAATTGTGCCATGAAATACAGTTTAAAATATCATCAAGAGAGTTTGACATAAAGCTGTTTAAGTATGTGACAAAAAAAACGTAATTAGAAAGACGACAACCAAAAGTCGATAGCCGCTGAAGTGAAACGAGTAAACGTCTTGTTCTTTCTTTCTTTTCTCAGCTGATAAAAGGAACAGAAATCAGTGGATAAAACACATCAGGAATGTGGCCCCTCTTGGTGTCATTGACTTATATATTGTGCAAGATGAGAGATGTTTTATAGTTTTTATAGTGTGTTCTGTTTGTTCTCAAAAAGTCAGAATTTCCCAGTTCCTCAATCACAAAGTTCAACTGGAATTCCCCTTAAAGTCAGATTTTCCAACTAAGAAAGATCAGAATAACCTCAGAGTCCATGACGGTAACTTCCTGTTGATCAGCACTCACAGCTCTGTCCAGCTTCTCTCTGTGGACGTGATGCAGTTTGTATCAACAGGTTTTGCTATCCCATATTGCTGATGGCTAACCTGGATACAGATACTGGTACACTTAAAACTCAGGTATGACGTCATCATTCCCAGACTCTGACTTCCGAGGTTAATGAAATGCAGCATTAGTTCACTGAGCCGGTTCAGATGTTTAATTCATGACACAATTCAGACAGGATCAAACCCCAGATAAGAACCTGTCTGGGTCCTTTTAAAACTTTTCCCTTATATGAAATAAAGACGTTTCTATTTCTATACAAACCCAACAATAAGTATTACAGTTTAATCTATCTATCTGTCTATCCGTCTGTCCATCTATCTATCTATCTATCTATCTATCTATCTATCTATCCATCTATCTATCTACATTGCTCACAGTCCAAATTAAAATGTTTTTTATCTTCATTAATATTTAATTCTTTATAAGCTTCCTTCTATAAAGTTGATCTGTTATCAGAGAAAGAGGAACCTCGTTATTACTTCATATCTTCCACTGAGAGTCCTGCTTGTGTGGTTTACCCTCAGAGATATGAAGCTTCATCACACTTTATGATTTTTATCATTCAGATTTTAACATGAAGGTTTTTTTTTGTTTTTTTTTTTGGTGTCAGCGCTCCGAAGGTCCGAACGTTGGCCCGAGCTTTAACTCCGGCGTTTCTGAGGTTTGGAGGAACCAGACAGGACTTCATGGTGTTCACTCCTCAGTATGATCGGCTCAGCACGTTCAATGCAGGTAACACCACATGACTTACTGATCCTCATGGACCACATACACTGGAAGACTGCTACTATTTATATAAAGTATGTTAATTTTAACTCTTCCACAGTGGAGTCATGATGTCGTGATGAATCAGCTGACGTTTGCTTCCTGTTAGTAAACGTTTAGCAACCACAGACAAAAACCTCCAAACCTTCACTTCCTCTGTAAAATCCAACATGAGTCAACAGATAGGGGAGACCAGGGTCGGTTGTCACACTTTTTACTCTTGGTGAGAATTGCTGATCATCCAAACATCTTTTAACCCTTGAAGAGGCAAGAGTGGAAAATGAGATGTGAAGACTAACATCCTAGTTATCTCATGTGCACCGAAGTAAAACATTTCCACAAATCTACTTTTAAAATATTTTGTATATTTTGGATTTTTATCAGTCAATCAATCTTTATTTGTATAGCGCCAAATCACAACAAAGTTATCTCAAGGAACTTTACACATAGAGCAGGTTCTAAACCAAACTCTTTAGGTTTTAACTTTAAAACGATCTTTTAGCAACCTACTGCTTAACATCTGCTGCTTTTGCTCCCCTGTTAGCTCTACAGCTAATCGCGGTTAGCGGTTAGCCATGGCTTTTATGAGTTGTATCTCCTACAAAATACATTGTCCCTATTAAGGTGTTCATGTTCATAATGATAAACAACTGAATGCTTTATAATATTCTTGCTTTCTCTGCTCATTAATATCATAGTTTTTGAGTTTTATCATTTCTATCAAAGTATAAACCAACCACAAGCTTCAATTCAAAATCTAGTCGTCCTAATTCAAGGCACATACAATTAAATAACCACCTTAACCCTTTATAGGACACTCATTGAAAGGAAGGAAGGAAGGAAGGAAGGAAGGAAGGATGAAAGGAAGGAAGGAAGGACGGAGGAAAGAAGGAAGGAAGGAAGGAAGGTAGGGGGGAGGAAAGAAAGAGAGAAGGAGGGAGGGAGGGAGGAAGGGAAGAAAGAAGGAAGGAAGGAAGAAGAAAGGGGGATGGAGGAAGGAAAGAAGGAAGGGAGGAGAGAAGGAGCGAGGGAGGAAGAACAGATGGAAGGAAGGAAAGGAAGGGAGGAGAGAAGGAGGGAGGGAGGACAGATGAAAGGAAGGGAGGAAGGAAAGAAGGAAGGGAGGAGAGAAGGAGGGATGGAGGAAGGAAAGGAGGAGAGAAGGAGGGAGGAAGGGAAAGAAGGAAGGGAGGAGAGAAGGACAGATGGGAGGAAGGAAATGAAGGAAGGACAGAGGAAATAAGGAGGGAGGGCGGGAGAAAGGAAAAGAGGAAGGGAAGAAAGAAGGCAGGGAGGAAGGAAAGGAAGGAAGGAAGGAAGGAAGGAAGGAAGGAAGGAAGGAAGGATATTTTGGGATATTTACAGAAGTTACCAAATATAATTATTTGCCCAATAAAGGGTTAACCAATCGTGTTAAAGAGTCTGTATCTCCTGGTGCACGCTGCCTGTTTAAGGGTTAATAATGAAGCTTGTAATGAGTATCACTTTCACTTTTACAACTTATTATAACAAGAAGGAAATTAAGCATCAAAGACAAACCGACCCATCACTGTGTTGGTGATTGATGGATGGAAGGGAAGGAAGGAAGGAAGGGAAGGAAGGAGGGAGGAAGGAAGGAAGGGAAGGAGGGAGGGAGGAAGGAAAGGAAAGGAAGGAGGAAAGAAGGACAGAAGGAAGGGAAGAAAGAAGGACAGAAGGAAGGGAAGAAAGAAGGAAGGAAGAAGAAAGGGGGATGGAGGAAGGAGAGAAGGAGGGAGGGAGGAAGGACAGATGGAAGTAAGGAAAGGAAGGAAGGAAGGAAAGAAGGAAGGGAGGAGAGAAGGAGGGAGGGAGGAAGGACAGATGGAAGTAAGGAAAGGAAGGAAGGAAGGACAGAGGAAGGAAAGAAGGAAGGGAGGAGAGAAGGAGGGAGGGAGGAAGGACAGATGGAAGTAAGGAAAGGAAGGAAGGAAGGACAGAGGAAGGACAGATGGAAGTAAGGAAAGGAAGGAAGGAAGGACAGAGGAAGGAAAGAAGGAAGGGAGGAGAGAAGGAGGGAGGGAGGAAGGACAGATGGAAGTAAGGAAAGGAAGGAAGGAAGGACAGAGGAAGGAAAGAAGGAAGGGAGGAGAGAAGGAGGGAGGGAGGAAGGACAGATGGAAGTAAGGAAAGGAAGGGAGGAGAGAAGGAGGGAGGGAGGAAGGACAGATGGAAGTAAGGAAAGGAAGGAAGGAAGGAAGGAAGGAAAGAAGGAAGGGAGGAGAGAAGGAGGGAGGGAGGAAGGACAGAGGAAGGAAAGAAGGAAGGGAGGAGAGAAGGAGGGAGGGAGGAAGGACAGATGGAAGTAAGGAAAGGAAGGAAGGAAGGACAGGAAGGAAAGAAGGAAGGGAGGAGAGAAGGAGGGAGGGAGGAAGGACAGATGGAAGTAAGGAAAGGAAGGAAGGAAGGACAGAGGAAGGAAGGACAGAAGGAAGGGAGGAAAGAAGGAAGGGAGGAGAGAAGGAGGGAGGGAGGAAGGACAGGTGGAAGTAAGGAAAGGAAGGAAGGAAGGACAGAGGAAAGAAAGAAGGAAGAGAGGAGAGAAGGAGGGAGGGAGGAAGGACAGATGGAAGTAAGGAAAGGAAGGAAGGAAGGACAGAGGAAGGAAAGAAGGAGGGAGGGAGGAAGGACAGATGGAAGGAAGGAAAAAAATAATAGTACTCATTAATGCTCCGTGTGTTTAGACCGTGAATTTGAACCAAGTGATGAGAAGTAAACATCTAGCCTTTTATTAAAACCATTGTTTCATAACTTCTCAGTGTTATGATTCCTGTTGGTTTCCACATGTGACAAACAACCCCAACCCAATTTAACAAATATTCTGACACTAGAAATTTTAAGTTCAATCAACTCGAAATTATAAAAGGTGCTCTATATTTAATCATAAAACATTAGATGCTTCCATTAAGGTACTGTATGATAGGATTACATTACCTAACCCTAATCCATTTACAGTATATTTAACCCTTAAACAGGCAGCGTGCACCAGGAGATACAGACTCTTTAAACTTCCTGTCGTCCTCCCGGGTCAAATTGACCCCTTCTGTTTTGAATGTTCCTTCTTTCCTCCCTTACTTCCTTCCTTTTTTTCCAACCCTTCCTTCCTTCCTTTCTTCTATCCTTCCTTCGTCCCTCCTTCCCTCCCTCCCGTCCTTCCTTCCTCCCTCCTTTCTTTCCTTCTTCCTCCCTCCTTCCTTTCCTTCCTTCTTCCTCCCTTCCTTCCCCTCCTCCCTCCTTCCCTTCCTTCTTCCCTCCTTTCCTTCCTACCTTCCTCCCTCCTTCCGTTCCTTCCTTCTTACTCCCTTCCTTCCGTTCCTTCCTTCTTACTCCCTTCCTTCCGTTCCTTCCTTCTTACTCCCTTCCTTCCCTTCCTTCCTTCCTCCCTCCCTCCTTTCCTCCCTTCCTTCCTTCCTTCCTTCCTTCTTTCCTTCCTTCTTTCCTTCCTTCCTTCCTTACTTTAGGAGCAAATGACATAACTAGTAAGGATTTTTTACATCTAATTTTCCACTCCTGCCTGTTTAAGGGTTAATGGAAACCCAAAGAAAACTATACATTTAAACAGTTAACCCTCCTGTTGTGCTCCCGGGTCAAATTGACCCTATCTCTTTTGACTGTTCCTTCCTTCCTTCCTTCCTTCCTTCCTTCCTTCCTTCCTTCTCTCCTTCCTACCTTCCTTCCTCATTCCGTCTTTCCTCTCCTTCCTCATTCCGTCTTTCCTCTCTTTCCTCTTTTCCTCCTTCCTTCGTTACTTCCTTTCTTCCTTATTTCCTTTTTTCTCACTTCCTTCCTCATTGCCTGCCTTCCTTCCTTCCTTCCTTCCTTCCTTCCTCCCTCTTTTCCTCCCTTCCTTCTTTCCTTCTTTCCTCCTTTCCTCCCTTCCTTCGTTCCTTCCTCATTTCCTTCTTTCCCCACTTCCTTCCTCTTTCCTCCCTCCCTTCCTTCTTTCCTCATTTTGTTCATTTGTTCATTTGTTCCTTCCTTCTTTCCTTCCTTCCTTCCTGCCTTCCTTGAACTGAGCACAACAGGAGGGTTAAAGATGATAGAAAGCAAATAAAAGAAATAAAGAAATGCTCCTGGTAAGTCAAAACTATGAAATGCAGTTTATGTATTAGACACAGACAAAGCTCATTAATGTTAACAGGCTCATTTTAATCTGTAGTGATGTGAGTGTATGATTATTATGACCTGTGGTGTTCAGGACTGTTCTTCACATGATATGAATGTGTGTTTTCAGAGCGATCCTGTGAGGAGCTGCGGCTGCCTTCATGGCTGGAAGAGAAGCTGAAGAGAGACTGGACTCAGCAGCAGTCGGTCCTGATGAGAGAAGACCTGCAGAGGAAATACAAACGCCTCAAGTTCACAGGTGAGAGTCTGAGTGTGACGTTCAGGTGAGAGTCTGAGTGTGACGTTCAGGTGAGAGTGTGACGTTCAGGTGAGAGTCAGACGTTCAGGTGAGAGTCAGACGTTCAGGTGAGAGTGTGACGTTCAGGTGAGAGTGTGACGTTCAGGTGAGGGTGTGACGTTCAAGTGAGAGTGTGACGACGTTCAGGTGAGAGTGTGACGTTCAGGTGAGAGTGATGACGTTCAGGTGAGAGTCAGACGTTCAGGTGAGAGTGTGACGTTAAGGTGAGAGTGTGACGTTCAGGTGAGAGCGTGACGTTCAGGTGAGAGTCAGACGTTCAGGTGAGAGTCTGAGTGTGACGTTCAGGTGAGAGTCAGACGTTCAGGTGAGAGTGTGACGTTAAGGTGAGAGTGTGACGTTAAGGTGAGAGTGTGACGTTCAGGTGAGAGTCAGACGTTCAGGTGAGAGTGTGACGTTCAGGTGAGAGCGTGACGTTCAGGTGAGAGTCAGACGTTCAGGTGAGAGTCTGAGTGTGACGTTCAGGTGAGAGTCAGACGTTCAGGTGAGAGTGTGACGTTCAGGTGAGAGTCAGACGTTCAGGTGAGAGTGTGACGTTCAGGTGAGAGTGTGACATTCAGGTGAGAGCGTGACGTTCAGGTGAGAGTCAGACGTTCAGGTGAGAGTCAGACGTTCAGGTGAGAGTCAGACGTTCAGGTGAGAGTGTGACGTTAAGGTGAGAGTGTGACGTTCAGGTGAGAGTCAGACGTTCAGGTGAGAGTGTGACGTTCAGGTGAGAGCGTGACGTTCAGGTGAGAGCGTGACGTTCAGGTGAGAGTGAGACGTTCAGGTGAGAGTGTGACGTTCAGGTGAGAGTGAGACGTTCAGGTGAGAGTGTGACGTTCAGGTGAGAGTGTGACGTTCAGGTGAGAGTCAGACGTTCAGGTGAGAGTCAGACGTTCAGGTGAGAGTGTGACGTTCAGGTGAGAGTCTGAGTGTGACGTTCAGGTGAGAGTCAGACGTTCAGGTGAGAGTGTGACGTTCAAGTGAGAGTGTGACGTTCAGGTGAGAGTGTGACGTTCAGGTGAGAGTGTGACGTTCAGGTGAGGGTGTGACGTTCAGGTGAGAGTGTGACGTTCAGGTGAGAGTGTGACATTCAGGTGAGAGTGTGACATTCAGGTGAGAGTGTGACGTTCAGGTGAGGGTGTGACGTTCAAGTGAGAGTGTGACATTCAGGTGAGAGTGTGACGTTCAGGTGAGGGTGTGACGTTCAGGTGAGGGTGTGACGTTCAGGTGAGAGTCAGACGTTCAGGTGAGTGTGTGACGTTCAGGTGAGAGTCTGAGTGTGACGTTCAGGTGAGAGTCAGACGTTCAGGTGAGAGTGTGACGTTCAGGTGAGAGTGTGACGTTCAGGTGAGAGTGTGACGTTCAGGTGAGAGTCAGACGTTCAGGTGAGAGTCAGACGTTCAGGTGAGAGTGTGACGTTCAGGTGAGAGTGTGACGTTCAGGTGAGAGTGTGACGTTCAGGTGAGGGTGTGACGTTCAGGTGAGAGTGTGACGTTCAGGTGAGAGTGTGACGTTCAGGTGAGAGTCTGCTTCTCTGACAGATAAGCTGACCTCCTGTGTGTCCTCCTCCTCTTCCTCCTCCTCCTCCTCCTCCTCCTCCTCCTCCTCTTCCTCCTCTTCCTCCTCCTCCTCTGGCAGAGTTCACTGTAGACCTGCTGCACTCCTTCACTAACTGCTCAGGGATGGATCTGATCTTCGGGCTGAACGCTCTGCTCCGGACGGCTGATAACAGCTGGAACAGCAGCAACGCTCGCACACTGATGCAGTACTGTGAGTCCAGACAGTACAACATGTCCTGGGAGCTCGGCAACGGTAAACCCTCTGAACTCATCAGCAAACATTTAATAACTGATTCATAGCCTGATTCCAGCTTTATCAGTTAGTCTGTACCTGAATATCATATTCAGCTTGTTCTATTATCCACTGTGTCCAATCTGACATATTATTATATATGACATCATTAGATTATTAATAGTGAAGCATCAGTGTTAGAGCAGCATGTTACTGTTGTAGCTGCTGGAGGTGGAGCTAGTTTATACTACTTTATATACAGTTAGCTAGATTACACTACTTTATATACAGTTAGCTAGTTTACACTACTTTATATACAGTTAGCTAGTTTACACTACTTTATATACAGTTAGCTAGTTTATACTACTTTATATACAGTTAGCTAGTTTACACTACTTTATATACAGTTAGCTAGTTTACACTACTTTATATACAGTTAGCTAGTTTATACTACTTTATATACAGTTAGCTAGTTTATACTACTTTATATACAGTTAGCTAGTTTACACTACTTTATATACAGTTAGCTAGTTTACACTACTTTATATACAGTTAGCTAGTTTACACTACTTTATATACAGTTAGCTAGTTTATGCTACTTTATATACAGTTAGCTAGTTTATACTACTTTATATACTGTTAGCTAGTTTATACTACTTTATATACAGTTAGCTAGATTACACTACTTTATATACAGTTAGCTAGTTTACACTGCTTTATATACAGTTAGCTAGTTTATACTACTTTATATACAGTTAGCTAGTTTATACTACTTTATATACAGTTAGCTAGTTTACACTACTTTATATACAGTTAGCTAGTTTACACTACTTTATATACAGTTAGCTAGTTTACACTACTTTATATACAGTTAGCTAGTTTACGCTACTTTATATACAGTTAGCTAGTTTACACTACTTTATATACAGTTAGCTAGTTTACACTACTTTATATACAGTTAGCTAGTTTATACTACTTTATATACAGTTAGCTAGTTTACACTACTTTATATACAGTTAGCTAGTTTATACTACTTTATATACAGTTAGCTAGTTTATACTACTTTATATACAGTTAGCTAGTTTAGTCCAGTGGTTCCCAACCTAGGGGTGGGGCCCCTCCAAAGGGTCGGCAGATAAATGTGAGGGCTGCTGAGATGATTAATGGGAAAGAAGAAAAAACTTCTGATACACAAATGTAGTGTAGTAGCATCACATGGAAATACTACAGTAAAGTACTAGTACCTTAGACTGTACTACATTAAAGTACTAGTACCTTAGACTGTACTACATTAAAGTACTAGTACCTCAAACTGTACTACAGTAAAGTACTAGTACCTCTAACTGTACTTCAGGACAATAAAACAATAAAAAGGAAAAGAGGAAGTTGGGTTTTTTTAAACTTTCTTTGACAGAAACAAACACAAAGAGACAAAAGAGGAAAGAAAGAAAGATTAAACGTTTAACTTGACTGAAGGAACGTGGCTGCGTCTCGTTGTTTGACTTACAAACGGAGAATAAAGGAACTTTAACTGTTTCACATCACTCGGCTCTTTTCTGATGAAAGTCTTTAACTTCCTGTTGGTCCTTTGAGTCAGTGTTTAAAGGAAACCACAGTTCACAACACAAACCGTCTGCTCGGCTCATAAAGCACGTAGAATGACTTCCTGTGTGTGAGGTGAGATAATCAACTGTAAGAAAACAAGGAAGTGAAAATAAAAAGTCAGATAAGAGACGGAGCTGTTTTAATACGACTGAACAAAAGAAAAGAAAGTAGAGATGAAGATCACTCATAATACTGCAGTACTTTTACTGTAATACTGCATACTACATCACTCATAATACTGCAGTACTTTTACTGTAATACTGCATACTACATCACTATAATACTGCAGTACTTTTACTGTAATACTGCATACTACATCACTATAATACTGCAGTACTTTTACTGTAATACTGCATACTACATCACTATAATACTGCAGTACTTTTACTGTAATACTGCATACTACATCACTATAATACTGCAGTACTTTTACTGTAATACTGCATACTACATCACTCATAATACTGCAGTACTTTTACTGTAATACTGCATACTACATCACTCATAATACTGCAGTACTTTTACTGTAATACTGCATACTACATCACTATAATACTGCAGTACTTTTACTGTAATACTGCATACTACATCACTCATAATACTGCAGTACTTTTACTGTAATACTGCATACTACATCACTATAATACTGCAGTACTTTTACTGTAATACTGCATACTACATCACTCATAATACTGCAGTACTTTTACTGTAATACTGCATACTACATCACTATAATACTGCAGTACTTTTACTGTAATACTGCAGTACTTTTACTGTAATACTGCATACTACATCACTATAATACTGCAGTACTTTTACTGTAATACTGCATACTACATCACTGTAATACTGCAGTACTTTTACTGTAATACTGCATACTACATCACTATAATACTGCAGTACTTTTACTGTAATACTGCATACTACATCACTATAATACTGCAGTACTTTTACTGTAATACTGCATACTACATCACTCATAAGTAAGAAATTCACTCTGCTTCTTTCTCTTTAAGTCCCTGAATATGTGTTTTTGCAGCAGCAGACTACATTATGTACTTTTACTGCCTCTGACTCTGCCGTCGTGTGTTTGTGCTCAGAACCGAACAGCTTTGAGAAGAAGGCGGGTATTCGTGTGGACGGATACCAGCTCGGTCTGGATTTCACTCGTCTCAGAGAGATGATGTCAGAATCCAAACTTTACCGCCACGCCGGTCTGTACGGGCCGGACGTGGGCCAGCCGCGAGACCACCGGGTGGATCTACTGGAGGGGTGAGAGTAACACTACAACCCTAACATCAGTGTGTCAGCAGCACTTATTCAAATATTGGATGGTTCTTTAATTTTCCACCCTGTATATTACACTTTATGTTCTTATTTCAAGTATATTTTGCAGATGTGACTCACATATGGAAGTAAAAAATGGTCATAATGATTTAAATCTTATAATCTACTGAATACTAAAAAATTAAGTTGAATCATTACTGAATTCTTAGTGTTATAATTAAACAGCACTGCAGAGAGCTGACAGCTGGACAGTTTTATAAACATCTGTATTAAGATCCAGACATATTTTAAACATATAGATTTATGTCTGATGCAGTTTTTACCCCAAAAATGTTCAGTTAGGTTGTTAAATATTTACATGAAGGAGGATTTTTAGTTACATACTGAAGCACGATTGGCTCCAAATAATCATTATGTCATAAATCCTGCAGGTTATGTAGTAAACGCGCACATCTGGAATAAAAAAACAGCTGCTGGATCACACAACTAAATCTGTAAAGGCAGAAAAACATCTGCACACTGTAGCTCCTCCTAATGCAGGTAGGAGATGAACAGATGACAGTCCATTAAACTCTACCTGCATTGGGAGCTACAGTCTGCAGACCTTTATATCCTGCAGGTTAAACTCAAACGACACTCTGATGCAGTTTTTACCCAAAAAATGTTCAGCTAGGTGTTTAAAAAACCTCTTTATGTAAATATCTCGGTACATGCTGGACCACGATTGGCTCCAAATAATCATGAGGTCATAAATCCTGCAGGTTATGTAGTAAAAATGCACATCTGGATTAAAAAAACAGCTGCTGGATCACAAAACTAAATCTGTAAAGGCAGAAAACGCTCCCAATGCAGGTAGGAGATGAATAGATGACAGTCCATTAAACTCTACCTGCATTGGGAGCTACAGTCTGCAGACCTTTATATCCTGCAGGTTAAACTCAAAGACACTTTCAATCATCTCAATCTTTACTTTTACAGCAACAAACACAACCAAAGTGATCTCAAAGCCCTCATGCACATGCTTCATTGTGCACAGTCAGGTTTCTGAGTGGAAGAAGACTTTAAACAGACCATGTGACTGAAAAGCAGCTGAGTTAAACTAAGCAGTGAGTCTCTGCTCTAATTGAATCACAGCTGCAGACTTGGTTCCTTTTTCAGTGTTTTAATGTGTCTGCTGTTTGTATGAATGAGTTTAATCTGATGCAGCAGGTAACTCTACAGCTGCTGTTCAAACATTTCCTGTAGGTTCCTGCAGAGCGGAGCAGATGCAGTGGACGCTTGCACCTGGCACCAGTGAGTTTACTGTCTGGGTTTATTCATATTTTTCAGTTTAGAAACTATAATACTTAAAATATGTGAACAGCAGCACACAATCACACCTAATAATAATAATAATAATAATAATAATAATAATATACCTGTTGTCCTCATTGTCTGTTTTGACTGTTTATAATAAAGCATAAAGTACAAGTTATCACCACATTCAAAGAAAGTAGTGATGATTATACTTTAAAAGAACGTAGCATGGAACCATCAATGTGATTTTCAGGCATTAGATGAATTAAACCCAAATTTCTTTTTAAAAACGAGTCAAATTTGACCCGAGGACAACAGGAGGGTTAAACACTGAGACACATGATTGATTTATTGACCACTGAATAATCAAAACTTCACAAATGTCCATCTGTCTTCATCCAGACTTTTGATTTTTAATGGAAATAAAAGTGTGATCTAAACTTCAGTGAAGAGCTGAACTCATCAGATGTGTGTAGTGATGATGATGATGATGATGATGATGATGATGATGATGATGATGATGATGATGATGATGATGATGAGACTGAAACCTTCCTCACATCAAACTAACAGAAACGTGATATTTCTTCATGTTTTCCATCGTCTGATCTCTGACTGACTCTGTTCATGACGTCATCTCTCTGTGTTTCTTCTTCTGCAACGTTTAAACTCACCAACTGGAGACTCAACAGGAGCCAATGGAGACAAATATTCACCGTCTTTTATTTTGGTGATTTTTGTGGAGCTAGATTTAACCCTTTATTGGGCAAATAATTATATTTGGTAACTTCTGTAAATATGCCAGAATATCCTTCCTTCCTTCTTTCCTTCCTTCCTTCTTTCCTTCCTTCCTCCCTTCCTCCCTTCCTCCCTGCCTTCTTTCTTCCCTTCCTCTTTTCCTTTCTCCCTCCCTCGTTCCTTATTTCCTCTGTTCTTCCTCCCTCCCTCCTTCTCTCCTCCTTTCCTTCTTTCCCTTCCTCCGTCCTTCCTTCCTTCCTTCCTTCCTTTTCTTATTTCCATCTGTTCTTCCTCCTTCTCTCCTCCCTTCCTTCTTTCCTTCCTCCAATCCTCCATCCCCCTTTCTTCTTCCTTCCTTCCTTCTTTCTTCGCTTCCTCCCTCCCCCCTTCTCTCTTTCTTTCCTCCCCCCTACCTTCCTTCCTTCTTTCCTCCGTCCTTCCTTCCTTCTTTCCTCTGTCCTTCCTTCCTTTCCTTCCTTCCTCCTTTCCTTCCTCCCTCCGTCCTTCCTTCCTTCCTTTTCTTACTCCCATCTGTTCTTCCTCCCTCCCTCCTTCTCTCCTCCCTTCTTTCTTTCCTTCCTCCATCCCCCTTTCTTCTTCCTTCCTTCCTTCTTTCTTCCCTTCCTCCCTCCCTCCTTCTCTTTTTCTTTCCTCCCCCCTACCTTCCTTCCTTCCTTCCTTCTTTCCTCCGTCCTTCCTTCCTTCTTTCCTCTGTCCTTCCTTCCTTTCCTTCCTCCCTCCTTCCTTCCTCCCTTCCCTTCCTCCCTTCCTTTCAATGAGTGACCTAAAAGGAAACCTTGTTCAACCTTTCCTTTTTATAATCTTTATTTTTGATGTTTAGTTATTACGTGAATGGAAGAGATACGTCGTTGGAGGATTTTCTGGATCCAGAAGTTTTTGACACTCTGACCTTAAAGACCAATGAAGTCCTGGAGGTAATGATGTGCAGATGAAGTGAATGACAGCTGTGATGTAATGTTTATATTATGGGATGTAAACGTGGATCTGTGTTGCAGAAAGTGAAGCTAGCGTCTCCGGGGAAGTCGGTGTGGCTCGGAGAGACGAGCTCAGCTTACGGAGGAGGAGCTTTAGGACTGTCGGACACGTTCGTCGCTGGATTCATGTGAGTTTACGTTCAGATTCAGATTATTTTATTTATCACGGAGGCTCATTCAGGTTCACAGTCTACCAGGACTTACACAAATACACACAAATACACACACAAGCTAACAGATGTAGTGGGTTAGTGCCAGAGACAATCGATGACTCACACAAGGGTCAGCAAAGTAAAGCTGACATTCATAAATAAATACATAAAAACATTATAAGATACATTACACAACACCAACTTTAATAAATGACCACATCAGCCATGTAAACAAGTAGAAACACAAAACAAACCGACCATTTAGGTTAAAACAGGAATAAATAAGGCAGTTAAAGTGATGGTTCGGTGTAATTTCAACCTAGCGTCATTTGCACCATGAGGTCTAATCAGCGCTTCAGCCCTTTATTTTCTTTTGGTCACAAATTAGTGGAGTTAGAGCCATCAGCCGAATGTCTTAGTACAGGCGCTAACAGGACCACCAGGCGCTAACGGGACCGCCAGGCGCTAACAGAACCACCAGGCGCTAACGGGACCACCAGGCGCTAACGGGACCACCAGGCGCTAACGGGACCATATGACACTAGATCGAAATTACGCTGAACCATCGCTTTAAATAAGACATTCATTATGAAAGCACCGATTTAAAATGACTACAGTCAATATTTAGCAACCTGATAGCTGAAGGAATAAAAGTACAAGAGTAGCCATTAGTTTTCCCATGTAGCGCCACCCTGAGGCCATTTAAGTGAATTTGCTTCACTGATCAATTAAAGCTCTAAATGGTAGAAAGAGGTTGTAATGAAGTTACAGGTGCTCACATTTAACCATCAACTCTGTGTTAACATTGAACTTTAGAGTCAGACACAGTTACCAGATACTTACTATGATGCTTGCTTTGTGTTTGCTGCTGTCTTTCCTGAAATCAGTGATCAGTTCCTTTTAGTTTGGGATCCTTTTAGGGTCAAGATAAATTAGCGTTGCACCTTTTAAGAAAAGCAGGAAGAGTACAACCGTAGTCTGTGTGGAGAAGAGACAGAAGTACTGTGTTCTCTGTGGGAGAGCTGCAGCTGTGTGTCCAAGCAGCAGGAACCAGTCAGAGCGTCAGCCTCCATGTTTAAGCTTTGACAGAGATGCTTCTGGATTTATAATGGTTGAAATGGGACAAATGCAACATAAAGAAGATTAAACTGGAGGTCTCTCTCTCTCTCTCTCTCTCTCTCTCTCTCTCTCTCTCTCTCTCTCTCTCTCTCTCTCTCTCTCTCTCTCTCTCTCTCTCTCTCTCTCTCTCTCTCTCTCTCTCTCTCTCTCTCTCTCTAGGCTTCAGGGTTTAATCCAGATTCATGGAGCCGAGACTTTTACTGCCTGTTGTTTCCTGAAGTCTCAGTTTGTTGTTAAAGCAGAGACGTTTAAACTGGAGCACATTTATTTTATATATTAGAACATTTATTTTTAGGTCAATGTGGTGTCCATGTGGTTTAGTTTAAATTTAAAGGGTTAAAATGTGAAAATAAACGTATGAATAACTTCACACATTCTTTTTTTGTGGACCCAGCATCAAATTTCTGCTTTTAATCCATTTAGAGAGAATATATTAGAGGATTATGGTAAAAATGTCTAAGTGGTGTAACCATAAAAACTTTGTACCAAATAATTCAACTTGCTTAAAAACAGTAAATAGTCAATAAAACACCTTCCTTCCTTCCTTCCTTCCTTCCTACCTTCCTTCCTTCCTTCCTTCCTACCTAACACCATATCAACTAGTGTGGCATGATCTTACATTATAACTTTTATATTAAATAAAGCTAATGGAATACTATTGTTCTAAATATTACATTTCATCTGGTTACCATGGAGACCAGGAAACATTTACATGTTTTAAATGAAGTCATTATTAGTATAAGTCCACTTAAATACACTGTAGCTGATACAATATTTAATATCTATCATTCTTTTGTGGTTACACCGTTTGACATGTTCAGGAGCATTCAGTCTTTTGGTATAAAATGGGTCAAATGTCATTTCAAATCTCTCTTATTGATCTTTTTTTAATATATTGATTATATTGAACTGGGCGTAACCTCCATGATGTCTTGCTGCGGAGTTCAGTCTGAATGTATCTAGAAAACCAACAAAAATACTAAATGTACATTTTAACAAACCTGATGCTGCTTTTAAATCTAGTTTAACTGATTTATGAATTCATCATCTTGCCTAGACTTACTTATCACTGACCTATAAATGAAACTTGATTATTGTAGAACTGCTTCTATAAGATCTCTGAAACAGTATGTTTTAAAAAGTGAAATCCTTACTAAAGATTAAAGTTCTTATAATCAGGTTTAAAAGTCAGACGCTGCCACATTAATGGCAACAAACCATTATTCTCATTATTGATTTCATCTTTTAATTATTTCCTCAATGAATCTTTTAGTAGTTTGATCCATAATGTTTGTTAGTTGGACCTTCCACACAGATCTCTCTGAGCACAGCTAAACACTGACACACTTCCTGGTTTCTGTTGATGAGCTGAATGTGAGAACTTTGCTTTGCTGGATTTCGTCGGTCGTGGATTTTATTTTTCTTTCTGAAAAACAACTAAGAAGCACGTATCACATTAACGATGATTTAGGAAGCTGAAGGGAACACAGGAGCTTCTCTTTAACTTACTACATGAGCCTGATTGAGTTTACTGATTACCCAGCAGCCCCGGTCCCATGACCAACCTGAAACCAGCCCTGCTGATAGCTCACAATGCAAGAGAGAGATGACATATACCCAATGCAGGTAGAATACCAAGAGATAATATATACCCAATGCAGGTAGAATACCAAGAGATGATATATACCCAATGCAGGTAGAATACCAAGAGATAATATAGACCCAATGCAGGTAGAATACCAAGAGATAATATATACTCAATGCAGGTAGAATACCAAGAGGTAATATATACCCAATGCAGGTAGAATACCAAGAGATGATATATACCCAATGCAGGTAGAATACCAAGAGATAATATATACTCAATGCAGGTAGAATACCAAGAGATAATGTATACTCAATGCAGGTAGAATACCAAGAGATGATATATACCCAATGCAGGTAGAATACCAAGAGATAATATATACTCAATGCAGGTAGAATACCAAGAGATAATATATACCCAATGCAGGTAGAATACCAAGAGATAATATATACTCAATGCAGGTAGAATACCAAGAGGTAATATATACCCAATGCAGGTAGAATACCAAGAGGTAATATATACCCAATGCAGGTAGAATACCAAGAGCTAATATATACCCAATGCAGGTAGAATACCAAGAGGTAATATATACCCAATGCAGGTAGAATACCAAGAGATAATATAGACCCAATGCAGGTAGAATACCAAGAGATAATATATACCCAATGCAGGTAGAATACCAAGATTTAATATATACCCAATGCAGGTGTAATGTAGTTGGGTATTAAGATTTACCCCTTGTGTCGTCCTCCCGGGTCAAATTGACCCCGTCCGTTTTGACTGTTCCCTCTTTCCCTCCTTCGCTCTTTCCTTCCTCCCTCCTTTCCTTCTTCCTTCTTTTCTTCCTCCTTCCCTGCTTTCCTTCCTTCCCTCCTTCTCCCTTTCTTTCCTCTCTCCTTTCCTTCCTCTCTCCTTTCCTTCCCTCCTTTCCTTCCTTCTTTCTTCCCTCCTTCCTTCCTCCTTTCCTTCCTCCCTCCCTCCCTTCCTTCCTTGACTCAAGGACAACAGGAGATTTAATATATACTCAATCCTCCAGCATACTATCTTAAATGAGGTATTGAATGAACATGAAGTATAACAGTGTTAAGTTTTTATGTTCAGAGGTGTGATTGTTGCTTTCCACAGGTGGTTGGATAAATTAGGACTGGCAGCCAGACTGGGCCTGGATGTGGTGATGAGGCAGGTGTTCGTCGGCTCTGGGAGTTACCACCTGGTCGACGAAAACCTGGATCCACTTCCTGTGAGCTTTTATCAAATATAACTGTTATTTAAAATGTTTTTAAATTCAGTTTGCAGCAGAAGTTTGACACCAGATGTGTTTGTAACCTTTTAGGAAATGTCATTTTGTGTTTGTATTCAAGTTAATCGTTTAATTTAAGGTAGTATTGTATAGTTTTATGGAACTTTCCTCGGGTATTTCCATTTATGCCCTATCTATTCCATTCCAGAGGGACATATTGCATCTGTCAAAGTAAAGCTTTAGTTGCATCTAACTCAACCACACCTTTACCAGAAATGTGTCAGATCAGAAAAAGCTGCAGACTACATATTAGCAGCTACATTTAAAATATAAAAGGACCCAGAACAGATCCCTGAGGAACACCACAAGTCATTATCCACAATGTTTAGGTGGATATATTCTATCATATTAACCACAGCTACTTTTAATATGCTATTAATGAGTCAGAGGATGTGTTTACAGCTTGTTGCATTGCCCCAAACGTGGCAAAAAATAAGTAATAAAGCTTCAACTGAGTAGCTTTAGTTGCTTAAACTCAACTCCACCTTTTATTAGTAAGGTGTCAGATCAGGAAACGCTCATATAGATCATTTTAGTGACATTTTAGAGAAACATACATATTAGCATGTTAATTTAAAATATAAAGGACTAAGAACAGATCCCTGAGGAACTCCTAAAGTCATTATTCACATGTATTTGGGTGGATATTGTCTGTCATGTTAATCACAACTACTTTATAGCTGATAATAAGTCAGAGGATGTGTTTACAGCTTGTTGCATTGTCCCAAAAGTGGCAAAAAAAGAAGTAATAAAGCTTCAACTGAGTAGTTTTAGTTGCTTTAACTCAACCACACCTTTTATTAGTAAAGTATCAGATCAGTAAAGTTTCAGCATCTCTCACCATTTCTGAACAACCTGCATATCAACACTGATGTTTAAAATATAAAGGACCAAGAATAGATCCCTGAGGAACACCACAAATCATTATTGACTCTTTTTTTTTAGGTAGGTGTTAACCACCGCTACGTTAGAAGTGTGTCAGATGTTGTTTTTACAGCTCGTGGCCTCAAAGTGTTAAAGAGTTAAAGATCTGAATATTTATTGGTTCATACTGTGTCATGTCTTCTTTTAGGATTACTGGTTGTCTCTGCTCTATAAGAGACTCGTTGGACCGGAGGTTTTAAAGATCGAAGCCTTTTCTAATTTGGGCCGAAGTAAAAGAGTGAGGCTGTATCTGCACTGTGCCAACAGGAAGAGGTACTGCTGCTCTGCGTCTCATTTATCTGCCAGTCACATCCTGCGTTAGTTAACCTGTGTTTGTATTATTTTCCTCCCAGCTACGGAGCCGGAGCCGTCACGTTGATATCCATGAACCTGAGTAAGAAGCCAGCCAGGATCTGTGTGCCGGCGCTCGCCTCCTCCAGCACACTGGAAGCTTTTGTTCTTCAGTCTGAGCAGCCGGGAGAGGAAGGCCTCTACTCCAGGTGCCTCAACGCTCGCCGCTCAATATAACCATTTATCTCTGAGTTAGCCTGAACACCCCCCCCCTCCCTTAACCACCCCACCCCGCCCCCGCGTCATGTGAAAAGTCACGTTTTATCACTCAGTGTTAATATGAAAGAATCTCTGAGGCAAGAAGACATAACTTTACTTTGTGCTCGATGTTTACAGTTATCTTTATGCAGCTTCTGGAAAGTTATAATATCTTATTTTATTATTCTACCTCTTTTTTTTATATCTTATCAAACACAAACACCATCTGCTCTGTAGCTTATTAGACATGCTTGAATATAATTGGTCTTAATTTGTCTCTGTTAGATATTCAGTCTGTTTTTCAGCTTCATGTAAAAGGAAATAAGTCTGAAAATGGAGTCATCAGGTTTTCTCTATGATGAGGAAACAAGCTTCTATTAAAAACATCATTGAAGTGTTTTATTTAGTAAACTGAGACATATTATAAGATCAGCTCTGGTTGCTGCCACAGCTCATAAACTCATAATTTGAGGCGACTTTAAAGAAGAATAATCTGGTTTTAACATCTTTAACTTTAATTCTGACTGCTCGTTTCTTATATGAAGCTAAACAGGTTTAAATCAAACTCTTTTAGACTAGTTTTAAGTTTTCATCATATTTAATTGTTATGCTAATTTCAAGAAAACCTATTTCATCATTTTTCTGAACCTGTTGGCAGATTTTCTTGCAAGAAAACTAGTTAAAAGAATAATTTTTACTGTTTCAATCAGGAGAGTTTGAGCAGGTCTTGTTTGTCACGATAATTTAAAGTAAAGTTTGCTTCTTTTTTTTAATAAAACAGAATAATAATAATAATAATCTGGTGGAATGAAACTTAAAATCTTGTTCATGCATCACTTTTACTGGAGTGACTGCTTTAAATTCACCTTTACTGATGAAGATAAGAAGTTCAGTAGATTTTTTACCAACTTAAAAATGAAAATAATGAAAAACTAAGAAATACTCCTTTAGGGTAAATGATCCGACGCTTCCTAAAACATGAAATGTGTAAATAACCTTTAAGTATAAATGTAATGTTGCTGTTTCCTGCTGCTTAATGTTCTTATCTCATATTTCAGAGGACACGTTAATGCAGTGTTGGTTATATTAACAGGAAGTGTTTTATAGTCTCAGAGTGGTTCATAAATATTTAAACTGTGTGTGTGTGTGTGTGTGTGTGTGTGTGTGTGTGTGTGTGTGTGTGTGTGTGTGTGTGTGTGTGTGTGTGTGTGTGTGTGTGTGTGTGTGTGTGTGTGTGTGTGTGTGTGTGTGTGTGTGTGTGTGTGTGTGTGTCGTATGAACACGTTGGATTATAAATTCAAATATTGAAAAAGTCAACACATGTTTAATATTTAACCAGGACTCTCAGAAGGTTTTTCACTTCCTTCAACCTCGGACACTTGAGTTATGCTTTCGTTGCCATGGATACCGTAGATAATAATAGTAATGGTATATAATAAAACATGATGTGGCTGCAAATGCATCGAGTACACAGTAAAGACTTATGATTAATACACTGAGTCTGTTATTTATAAGCAAAAGTCTATTTCCTGGATGTTTTTATTGGTATTTAATCCTAACCCAGCCCCCCCCACCACCTCCCCACCCCCTCCACCCCCGCATTTTATCCACTTGGTTCCTTCCAGATGTGAAACTCTGCGTAGTTTCGTTTAACCTCCATCAGCTCAACATGAAACCGTTAAACTGTTTGACTCAAACTACTTTCTAAATGAGTCAGAGCCTCAGATCTTCAGTTTAAAGTGACTTCAGTAGTTAGAGCTGCAACCAACGAGGCATTAACATTAGCTTCTTGTCCTTTTTATTAGTAATATAATATATAGCGCTTTAAAAAAGATGTTACAGAGTTCATCATAAAGCAATAAAACAGATTATATAAGATTATACAGCTGTAAAGTAGGTAAAGAACAATAACATAGAATATAACAGAGATCAGAGAAAGTTATAACATCAATTAAAACCACATGATGAATGCACATTAACACTGAAACCTGAATAAAAGTCATTTGCAGCAGTGAAATGTGAAGAGATTGTTTAATGAAGCTGTTAAATGTGATATCATGTTAATAAGTGTTATTCAGTTATAGTCAGTGGTGTGCACAAGGGGGGGGGGGGGGTGGCAATGGCCCAATTGTTGAAAAACCAGGCGGGGAGTTCCAGTCCTCTGAAATGAGGCCAACCAGGAAGTAACTTAGAGCTGCATTCTATCAAAAGGCCACCAGGGGGCGACCGTCTCTATACAAGTCAATGGAGAATTCACCAACTTCTCACTTGATTTCTAACCTCAGTAAACGTTTTCAAAATGTGTTTATGGTCTCAATCGCTAGTTTAAAGCCTTCTTCAATGCAGTATGATGTTCATTTGGGACATTTTGGCCTCCCTGATTTTATATGTGACGATAAAGCAGGGTATGCATTAGGGCGTGGCTACGTCCTGATTGACAGGTTGATTGACCAATGTCCTCCAGATCCAGCCCTCGTAACCAATCGCAGCCTCCCCGCTCCGCCGTTGGCCCCGCCCATACTTCCGTCCATGACTCCGCCTCATGCCCATATAAGTAGAATCCGTGGTCTTTTTTTCCCAGCATGCACCTGAAATTTTCAAGATGGCGCTGCCTAGATTCGATACTATTGGCTTCCGAGCAGCAGTCCACAAACCAATGGGTGACGTCACGGATGTTACGTCCATTTCTTTTATACAGTCTGTGTGAAAAACGTTCGCTAAAGTGCCCTTTTGGGAGCCAAAAGGCGTGCTGAGCTGCCCTCCTAGTTGGCAAAACACACAAAACTGCCCTCTTCAGTGGTGAGAACGTGCTGTATGTGGGTTTTTTCTTTTCGCCCCCGCCCTTCAAGAAGTCTGTGCACGCCACTGGTTATAGTTACAGACTGACTGGGAGGCAGTCGGATCATAGATACAGAAGCCAAAGCAGATAATCTCTAAAATAATATCTTTGTGAAACAGTGAAAGATGCATGATGATGTGTGTTCAATCGACATTATGCTGAATATGTCTCACACAGCAGCTGCAGAGTCAGGGAAAAAAGTCCAAATTCCTCTGACTCAGCTTCTTAATGTGAATATTTTCTGGTTTCTTGAGTAAACTGAAGATCTTTGAGATATCTGATGAACTTTAGGAAACACTGATCCACATTTTTCACTATTTTCTGACTTTTTATTGACCAAAAATGTCTTTAAAATATGTTTCATTCACATCCAGTGTTAGGAAAGCTTCAGATCTTATCTCATGTGTTATATACTGTATGTGTTGTGTTTGTTTGAAGGTCTGTGAGACTCAACGGAGACACGCTGACGATGGTTGATGATGAAACTCTTCCTGAGCTGAAAGGAGTCCGTCTGCCAGCTGCTGAACATCTGCAGCTTCCTGCGTACTCTCTGGCCTTCTTCGTCCTCACCGAGGCTCAAGCTGCGGCCTGCAGGACGCTTCACTGAGACACGGAGGACGGAGACACGAGGACAGAGACACGAGGACGGAGTCGTTTCACTGAGACACAAAGACAAAGACACGAAGACGGAGACATGAGGACAGAGACACAAAGACAGAAACACAAGGACGGAGACATGAGGACGGAGACATGAGGACGGAGACACGAGGACGGAGACACAAAGATAGAGACACAAGGACAGAGACGCTTCACTGAAACACGAGGACGGAGACACAAAGATGGAGACGCTTCACTGAAACACGAGGACGGAGACACAAAGATGGAGACTCAAAGACGGAGACACGAGGACGGAGACACGAGGAGGGAGACACAAAGATAGAGACACAAAGATAGAGACACGAGGACAGAGACGCTTCACTGAGACATGAGGACAGAGACACTTCACAGAGACATGGTAACGGAGACACAAAGACGGAGACACGAGGACGTGGTCTCTCCTGAAAGCACATCACACTGAGCTGTTGAACACTAAGCTGGTGAGCTCAGGTTGACACACTGTAGATATGTTGGTGCTGTTTCTCTTTGAGTCGATGATGCAGTTTGTTTATTTATAGACATGATTGTAAAGTTTGTCAGAAATGTTCAAACTCAACCAACCACATCTGGTTTTATTTTCTCTCTGATTGTAAAACACTGTTACTCTATTTTATAAAGTTCTATATGAATAAAGTTTATTATTCAATTTAAAAGGTTTTTATTATATTGTTTCATCACTTTGGTTCAAACTGAAATATCTCAACATCTATTAATCTGTGTCTGAGAGAATAAACCCAGACCTGCTAACTACCATCTACCATCTAACTATCGTTTAACTAGAAGGAGAGGAGAGAGTGGAAGAGGAGAGAGAGGAAGGAGAGGAAGAGGAGAGGAGAGAGAGGAAGAGGAGAGAGAGGAAGGAGAGGAGAGAGAGGAAGGAGGAAGAGGAGGAAGAGAGAGAGGAAGGAGAGGAAGGAGAGGAGAGAGAAGCACATTGAAGGTCCGGGACTGGAATCTGTCATCCGGACGTCTACAGGCCCAGATTACCTGTGAGACCAGAAAGCACAGACAACTCCGGGGAAGAAGTTTAGCTTATCATCAACTATCATCTAACTACATCTTTTCAGACCCTGGAGAGGAAATCTCTTTGTAATTGAAGCACAAACAGAAGTCAGATGTTCAGTAACGTTTCCAGTTTTATTTTAATCTACAGGAAGACATCGAGGTTTAATGAAGCTGCAGCAGGTCACTCCTCCTGTTCCTCTCCGTGTGTGATAATATAACACAGAGATTTATAATCCAGGTTTCCAGATGTGTCGATGTTGGACGACTGAAACATCTGCTTCACCTGCAACCAGACGGAGAAATGTTTTAATACACAAACTACGAGAGTTAGCGATGTCACTGTGGCCAGCTCGACGAGGTAACTTCTGTCCATCATTGAGCTGTTAAATACAAATCAACTTGTTTCAACTGTTCTCTACAAATGAGTGTCAGTATTATTCACTTGTTTTCAATGAGTTTTGACTTTAAGGACTGAATGAAACTCCAGCTCTTTTACATAAGGTGCGTTTCCACTGCAGGAACTTCGGGGCCCCGTTGGTGCGTGTCTCCACTGCAGGAACCTCCCCCACACACACAGCGCCATTTACAGGAACTTTTACGGAGGCCAATGGAGTACCTACTCCAGGGTAGGTACTCCTACTCCAGGGTAGGTACTCCGTTTGGCCCTGAAAAGCTCCTAGGTGGGGCTCAAGGTTAATCCGGCACTGATTGGCTAAACCTAGAGCAGCTCTGATGCCATCAGAAAGCACCAAAACAACCAGCATGTTTAAAATCCAGCAGAAGGGGAGCATTAGCCTCGCAGACATTAGCCTGGCAGACACCGCTGTAAACAACAAGAAAACAGCAAGAAGATGTACGACTAACTAACTTCCAGCTGTTACAAACCACCAGAAAGAAGAAAACAACACAATCCGGTCGGTTCTTTACCTCCTCGGATGTAAACTTGTCTGCTTGTGTCATCAGTGCTTTCTGTAATCTGCAAAAAAAAAAAACAGGAATATTAATTTTTGTCTTTACAGTAAAAGTAACTTGAAATGTGATTTCTAAATCACTAAACTGACGCCTTACTCGTCTTTGTGTATGAAGCCCGTCAGTTTGGGGTCGAACATTTTGAAAGCGTTGAGGATGGTGTCTTCAGGGTCGGTGCCTGCAGAGATGAACCATTAATAATCATGTTCAGGTGATTCAGCTCATTTTCAAGCTCAGCTGAGGCACTGAGGGGTTTTTAGTTGAGGCAGTCTGCAGATAATGCTGGTTAACGTTAGCAGTGTTACAGGATTTAACTCTCAGTTCTGTCCAGGCTGCTGTAGAGGTAGAAATACATTCAGCACACACTACTACTACTACAGTCTACACTTAGCCAGTTAGCTGAGTTAGCCGTCAAGCTAGCCGCCAAGTTAGCCGCTAAGCTAGCAGCCGAGTTAGCCTCCGGGCTAGCAGCTG